>NW_007727810.1:19727-30502 GCF_000696425.1 Galeopterus variegatus | reverse complement strand
AAAAATAATTTTAATTTTTAGGTCGGTCTTTTGGAAAAAGGGAAGTTAGTCAATTTAGGCCAGCAGCACTTAAATGCCAAAAAAAAAAAAAAAAAAAAAGAAAAAGAAAAACAAACAAACAAAAAAAACACTAAAGAAAAAAAAAGAAATAACAGTTTAGGCTTATACGAAAATGTTGAATATAAGATAAAGATTTTTTTCTGGGTAAAATATAAGAGAAACAATAGCCAAAATGAGACATTCAATCTAAGAAAAACAATCATAACTAGCCAACAATATTCATTCATTCAACAAATATTTGTTAAGCATGTACTATGTGCCTGACATTATATCAGACACTGGTAATACAAGGATACAAGACAAAGACTGCCACAACTTCATAGTGGAGAAGGCAGAAAACAAGTGTGCAGTCAAACAAATATGGTAAGTTCAGTTTGTTATAAGCCTTTTAAAGAAAACCAAGGAATGATAGCTGCTTTAGCTAAGGTCACAGAGAAGGCTTTTTGAGGAGATCATTAATGCAGTACATCATATACCACAGAGGTCTACATTGATGCAGTTCGTAATTATGACTATTAATTAAAATGCACCCTGGGTTTAACAAATACAATTTAATATGTCTTGCATAATTTACCATTAAAATATTATTCAGGCCACTATTCTTTCAGACTTATAGCTTACATCTAAATGGTGGTTATGATATTCTATATTCTATTTTCACTTTAGATATAATATTATTTCTATTTTGCATTTGAAACTGAGTCAGAGGGAGATTACACAAATTATTTCAGGGCATAGAGTAAGTAGGTGGCAAAATCAAGATTTAAACCCAGAAGGGCTGGCTTCAGGATCTAAGTACTTGATATTCCTCTAGTCTGCATTGCTCAAATTTTTATTTTATTTTATACTTAACCAAATGCAAAAAGTTAATAAAGAATTTTTTCTCTTACATATCATGTTATATTTTAACTATATTTCTCATCAACCAGATCAAAAATTAAATTTGAATGGTCATATTTTTCAGCCAGTTCACGTCCTCAACTTTTGAACCAAATGCAGTAATTCTAATATGCACATATTTAAATGGAGGCAAATCCTTCCAGACAAATAGAGTGTAGATTCATCTTACAGGCAAAGCAGACATGCATTGGCGGGAGATTACACAAATTATTTCAGGGCATAGAGTAAGTAGGTGGCAAAATCAAGATTTAAACCCAGAAGGGCTGGCTTCAGGATCTAAGTACTTGATATTCCTCTAGTCTGCATTGCTCAATTTTTATTTTATTTTATACTTAACCAAATGCAAAAAGTTAATAAAGAATTTTTTCTCTTACATATCATGTTATATTTTAACTATATTTCTCATCAACCAGATCAAAAATTAAATTTGAATGGTCATATTTTTCAGCCAGTTCACGTCCTCAACTTTTGAACCAAATGCAGTAATTCTTATATGCACATATTTAAATGGAGGCAAATCCTTCCAGACAAATAGAGTGTAGATTCATCTTACAGGCAAAGCAGACATGCATTGGTTTTGATCCTTTGAAGAAAATATTGAAGGTAAAAAACTCCAAGTAAAACAATGGAGGATTTTTCAAGGGGGCTTTATTAACCCAGCTGGAGATGAAGAAAACGTCAGCATCATCTGAAGAGGCATTTCTCATTCACTTCCCTGGATCTTACTCCATAATTTTCAAATTCATTTCCCCAGTTGCATTTCCTCTCATCTGTCCTGCATAATCATTTCCTTACACCATTGGTTAATACATAAAGAGGAGACTTATTTAAGGATGGTAACTCATGAATTCCTTAGGTGCTTATTAAACCCTTACATTGAGTAAGATTTGAGGGAGACCCTGCTTTAAAAGCTTAGATGATTGTTAAAAAGCCAGTTACAGAAAGTAGTATAAAAAATTGTAATAGAAGGTAAAAATAAACTGCATATTATTCGGTTTGCATTCCACGCATGGTTACAAATAAAGCTTAACATCACTATTGTAAACATAGAAAATATCTTCTTACATTTTCTTCCCACTGAATGAAACTATAAAAATATGAAGTCTAAGTAAACTGAGAGCTGTGGCTTAGTCTTATTTACCTTTAAAATTTTATTTAACTGTGTTGTGTATTCTACAGGTAATTTACAGGTTTTTGGGTTCTCTCAACATCTATAAATAAAATTTGAAAATCTATCTACCTTCAGTTTACAAGAAAGAAAATAGAACCTTATTGAATTTTACTGTTGGTCTTAAGAATAGTTAACAAGGTGAATTGACTGTGCCTCTGAGAAGATAAGATTTTATTGCTGTTACTATAACATTCTCTGAAGTTAAATGGGTTTCTTTATTGGTGATGAGTTAATATGTGGAAAGGCAGAATGTTAGCAGTGTCTTAGTTCTTTCAATTCAGAACCTTATCACTTCAATTTAGTTTGTTCAAAACAAAATAATGAATAGCCAAGTTTTTTAGGTTAAACATGAATATGAATTCAAACTTTTAAATGAATTATGTCAATGAATGCCAAAGTCCTGATTATAATTCAGCCACATTTACTGACAGTATATGAAAATACTTAAAATATTATAATAAACATGTATAAAAACACAATAAACATTAATAGTAAACACAATATAAAATAGTCAAAAAAATTTATTTTGTGAAAACCGAAAGCTCTTTTATTTAGGCAATTTCTGCTCCAATCTATTCTTTCATGTGTCAACCTAAGCTTTAGAGAATTTGTTCCTTATATGAATGGCTTTGCCTTGGCTTATACTCTTTGAATAGAGATTTATACTAGAATCATTTTAACAACATTCTGTTACTTGCTGAAAAAAGACAACCATTGTTATGCTACATGTAATTGCATGCACTTGGAAGAAGAAAAAAAGGTCACTGAAAGAAAACACATTTGAAATGTTATTTTTACAGTCATTGCCAAAATAGCCTTTTTAATAGGCTTTCTAGATGCACGAACTAGCAAACACAAATGCAGATGCCATGCGTTCTAATTCTCTCTCTACCACTAACTCAGGTAGTTATCTTAGGCAAGTCAAACAATTTCCCTAGCCTTAATACTTTAATCTTCCAAAAAAAAAAAAAAAATCAAATCTACTACAAATGGATCTATGACAAAATAGTGATATATTCCATAAGCACTTTATTTTAAAACATATGAGTCAACCAATAGTTAAATCATCAAATCAAAATTCTAATCAATTGCACTTGGCTCTATAACAAAAGAGTGGTGTATTTCATATATATTTTATTTAAATACACGAGTAAAATGATATTTTGGTATACTACTGAGGTAAAGAAAATACAGGTATTACTTTTTCTTTAGCACTGGGTCAGCACTTTGAGGGGAAAAGGTGATTATAAATAAATATGTGAAGAAATGTTTCCCTAAAGTTTCTGTGTTTGGGAGCACATGCACACACGCTTCTGGTTCTCCTTTGGAAAAAGTAACACTTGGGTTGGTTAATGTGACATTCTCCTTACTTCCTGCAGATCCCAACATGTTTCTGTATGCTGGGTCTCTCCACACCAAACAGCACTGTTGTGTTGCTGTGAGGATTATAGCACATCAATCACAGCATCGTTGACAATGGTCCCCCAGAGGAAAAGCATATGGCTGGATTGGTGACACCCAACAAAAATTATGTTTCTCAGGCAACAAAAAAAGAATGTTGAACATTTAGAAGGAGAGAACAGACCTATAGTCACTAGAGATGAGAAAGGGGGAGGGGATAGGGAGCTAGGGAGTAATTGGGTGAGGGACACAAAGAGTAATTATGATTTGTAATGATAAACATACTAATAATATTGATTTAATTATCACATGCTGTACAAAAATACTGATAGTCAACTCTGTACCCCATAAATATGTATAATCAAAAATAAATAATTTTTTTAGGGCAAAGAAAAAAATAGTAGAAGAAAAAGGGAGAAAAGACAAGTCATATCTTCAGATGTAAGAAGGCCTGATTTTTATAATCACAGGTCACACACACATAATGAACCATACCATAAGTATTTAAAGAGAATGAAAGAAGGCTGGAATCCTGCATTACAAGTAGAAGGAAGAATTTATTTTTTTTTTTTCTCACAGATACTCCATTCCTAAATGGCTCTCTAATATTGGAGACTTCAGTTGCAAAAGCAATCAAAAATATTGGTGAAGGGAGTATTGAAGATAATCCACCATACACTGATCAACTGAAGGATAAAACTAACTGAAAAAAAAAAAAAAAAGACTTCTTGTCTAATATGTTGACACCACTGAACTCTTTTTTTATTACTATAGTTACCCTCCTGCCGGAAATATGCAAAACTAGGTACACTGAGAGAGAAATAATGGTCCCATTCCTAACCCAATCTATTCGCCCACTTACATAAGGAAACATGCGTTCCCCACCTTAACTTAAATGATGGCCAGGCAGATATAGTGTAGATGGAGACTACTTCAGACCTTGTCATTTCATCAGCCAGATACATTATGGTGGAAAAAAAATTCCGTATTGGGATGAGGAGTGGGTTTTCTTTCTTGCTGTGATTGTGTAAAGCTAGTGACCACATGGATCCTAAAGAAAAACAGAATTCATTGTCTAGACTTCCTATCTTCTTTATCTATTTCTTCTTTTTCATCTGTTTTCTCTTCTCTTTATATTTTTCATTACCTAAGACCATTATTAGTCACAGAAATTTACACTGAAGACTGAATTTTGATCAACAAAATGGAGAATTTTTTAATGAAAATTCTAAAAATGACCAATATTTAAGAAATCAATACATTTGCTCCCAGAACACCACTTTTATACTGGTGAAAGAAAGTAAAAGACAAAAATGAGTAGAGTCAAACAGCCTAAATAGCGTGTAGTCTGAAGCCAGGCTGGCTGCTCCAGTTAGTAAATCTCTGCATTTCAATCACTTAACAAGATAGAAGCTATTTCTTCTTCATTTCAAAGTCCAGTGTGGTCATTTCTGGTCAGCAAGGAAATGGGGGAGTGACTCTGCTATAAAAAAACCAGGGCCCTAGCTGACAGAAGCACTGGGAACAACACCCAACCAATTGATGGAGAAAGATACTAGATAATACTGTGTGAGAGGATTATTGAGCAAAACCTGGAAGTTGCACGTATCACTGCTGCTGAAATTCCATTGGTGGGAACTCCACAACACGGGGTCTCCTAAGTGCTACGGACTCTGGGAGATGTAATGTAGCTATGGGCCCAGGAAAGAGAACAGATGATTTTGAAGCACAATTAGCCATTTGTTCTGCAGTTTTTCCCCTTCATTGATAAGAATTCATTGCAGCCTTATTCAATCTTACAAGTTATATTCTCCTAAAGGAGAAATCCCAGTTTCTATCCCAGGTACTGATTGCATCTCAAAGTCCATTTTCTCAGTTGGAGCATATTATTCAGGTTCAGATTTGGTGCCACATGATCTGGAAACTTATGAACAAAAAATGATTTATTTGCCCCTTACCCAAATCCCACAATATGCAAAGGTGAACCAGGGACAGGACAATCTAGGTAAAAATATCCTATGCTAGAAAAAAAAAAGAGTGAGAGGCACACAGCAGGCACTAGCCCTTGGCAATGATGAACTTCTGCTGAGTCCCTGTTCTAGAAAAGGAGGAATTTATTTGATTAGGCTCAGGATCTCTGGTATTCTCTGTTGACAACCTTTGGGAGTTTCTTCATATCACAATATCCTTCATGATTACGTGTGAATTGGGCACTGAGAAAAATGTCCTTTGTGGGAGATGGTTACTTCCTTCTGTTAAAAAGATTTAGGGCCCTAGGGTGGTTTTAGAGCTGTGACACATCTAGATGGAGGGCTATTTTGGTTTTTTTGTTTTGTTTTTTTTTCTTTCTTGACAATATTATTCTCCAAAGAGCTTAGTAGACTCCTGATCCATTGGCTACTAGTCAGTTACATGCAAGTAAGCACACCTGAGTTCTTTCCTAGTTATAATTTTCAAATAATTTTCAAGCCTGGCTTTATTTTGTTTTTTTTTCTCTCTTATCGTTATGCAATCTGAAATGATTAGCTTAGATGGGAAGGAAACTTTCCTAATTTAATTTTGGCCAAAAGACTGAAACCCTTTGTTTAAAGGAGAAATCTTAATGGATCTTTGTCATGCAAATCCCTATTCTAGCAATATGTCCTACTGTTTAGGATCTAGAAGCTTTTAGTTTTCCCAAACTTTTGTGGCCCCAGATTACTCACCATTATTTCTTTCTATCTCTACTCTGAATTAGTCAGTTCTTGCTTTCTCTCTTTTTTAAAACGCCTTGCTAAAACATCAAACGTTAGCGTTTTTACCGTTTCCAACCATTTCCCTATAGCTACAGACTTAAGTACGACTTGGTTTTTCTTCAGAATTATTGCAGATAGCAGTAGTTTTCTTAGATATTTTGCCACTACGTAATATAGATCTCCAACATTTCAAACTATAGTTGCATTTACCTCGTTGTCTGCAACATGACTTCTAAGCCAATGACAGCAGCTCTGTTTTACTTATTTATGAATTAACTACATTAAAGCTTTCTGAAATTAAATGCCAACATTTTAGAGGCATAGTAGCAAGTCTATTTTATGTAATATATAAAATATCCGTGTAACATTTCAAGGCCAGGTACATTTTAATGTACCTGGTTGTAGATCAATTGATTTTTTCTTCCTGCAATGAGTAATTTCCTCCAGCTCTATTTTGTGGCTCAAACCTCCTAGGTTATGGCCTCTTCATTCAAACTATCCAGCTAGCAGAAAGAGAAAAGGGACATGAAGAAGGCACAGATAATTCTTTAAAACTGTGGATGGGAGTAACACTTATCACTTCTGGTAGCATTCTTTACTAAGGAATAGTAATAAGACCACACATATGGGAAAGGGAGAGGTGGGCCAGATCACAAAATTCCCGCTTTAAAACTGTGGATGGGAGTAACACTTATCACTTCTGGTAGCATTCTTTACTAAGGAATAAGACCACACATATGGGAAAGGGAGAGGTGGGCCAGATCACAAAATTCCCGGCTATATCTTTGCTATGGAAAGGGGTGTGATTCTGGGGAACAATTGTCTCCATTTGTTATGGGCTGAATTGTGTATCCAAATTTTATATTTGGAAATCCTAACTTCCAGTACCTCAGAATGTGACTATATTTGGAGATAGGATCTTTAAAGAGGTGATTAAGGCAAAATGAGATCGTAAGGGTGGGCCTTAATTCAATATGACTGATTTCTTATGCAAAGAGGAAATTTGGACATCCACTTACACAGACATACATGGAAGACCATATGAAGACACAGAAGACAGCCATCTACGACATGCCAAGGAGAGGGACCGGAACAGATCCTTCTCTCATAGCCCCACATAAGGAACCAACCTGCTGACACCTCATCTCAGACTACTAGCCTCAAGAACAGTGAGAAAATAAATTTCTGTTGTTTAAACCATCCAATCTCTGGTACTTTTTTATAGCAACTCTGGCAAACCGATACATCATTACATACAGGAGACAAGAAAATAATTAAAATAAGAATATGTGTTAATTTCAATGAGAGCAGGTTAAGTTCCTATCCTAGAGGAAATAATTACTATTAGATAAATTTGGAAAATATTTTATATAAATATAACAACAGCTGAAAACACAAATTCTCTTAACATAAACATATGTATGTATTTTGAATGGCAAAGAATGATATGTTAATTCCTGTCCTGACCAGGATTACCTATATCCTTCAAATAATTATCACCAGAATGAAAGCAGCAGTCATATGTAGTTCCTCAAAGAAGCCTAATCCATGAAAATTTAATAATCCTCAAGTCCCTTTTAAGGTATGTTTTTGTCTACATAGCATGGCTTTTTCTTGTTTGAAAACCCTGTATTGACCTCACCTGAAGCTGTTGCTTTGCAGGAGAATGGCAATTCTCCTCAAGGTTTATGTAAGTCATTGTCTACCCAGGAAAATAGACACCACTTTAAACATTCTTCACAGAATGGATTACTGCATTAAATAGATGGTACAGAATCTGAGAACTTTGCAAGGACTGATGAGATAATCCAGAACCAAATAACAGCAAGATGCTACTAGTTTTGCATCCTCTTGAGAGACTGATTCGACTGAAAGAAGCAAGAACCCAAGCAGCTTCATGGGCTGGTGGGAATGGGAGCCACCCATAAAGGAAAAACAACTGCTGCCAAAAATGTTAGTGGATGTAGAAAGAGAGGGGGGAGATACTTTGCTGGTATTCTCCAGTAAGAATTCAGTTGATGTGGAGTCTGAAAAATAAAATATTCAATAGTTATGACCCCCACTCCCAACTCCCACTTCATTATACTGAACAGATTAGGGAGACAGGAGCAAAAGTATAGCAATAGAAAATACCTTTTATTTTACTCTTTGGCACACATTGTCATCAATTTATCCACATTTAACAACACTATGCTTTCATCTGACATGAGTCAACTATTTATCATATAAAAGAAGATTGCTACACCCCTGTCTTCCTTCTCTCTCTCTCTCTCTCTCTCTCTCCCCCCCTCTCCCTCTCTCTCTCATTCCCCAATAATGACGGGCACAAAACTCCATGAGTCATGGACTTATAAAGTTAATTAGTTCTAACATTACTTATCCAAAATGATATGAGAAGAGAAAGGGAGGGAAAGTAGTACTCAAAATTGGTAATACATGAGGGAATTTCAAAAATTCATGGAAAGATTTGTATTATTTTTACTTCTATTTTCCATGAACTTTTTGAAGTACTCTCAGATATAGCTACATAACAAAATTACGTGTAAAAGCCACAGTCCTTTATGGCTGTCCAAAGATTCCATACAGAGTTCATATCAGTGATACTCTCAGCAACATTGGATCTGCAATGCCATAAGAACAAAGTGGTATAGTTTCTTGTATGAAAGATCATTACTTAAACTGCAACTACTGTAGAACCTTCTCTTGCCAGGGTCTCAGGAAAACTAGAGGTTTTGCCTATCAGTTTACTAAAGTTTTTTACTAGAGTTTACACAATAAATGGGTCAGGGCAACATACATAAATATAGCATATGTTGCCGCCAAAATCCAAAAAGGCCCACCAAATATCGTGCTTCTTTCTTAGCAGTAGTCAGTGCAAGGCAAAGCATCTTGGCTTCTATATAGAAGGAAGTTTCAACATTCTTCACCATTAAACACTTGGAAAATTCTCTGCAGTGACAGGTCTCTGAGTATATGTCATGATTTTTCTCCTAAACTTTAGCTCTAGCACATGCATTTGTTTGTGTTTCTAAGGTGCCAGATACTTCCTGCTCACCAGATCCAATGTCATATTATTAATAGATTAGGCCAGCGTGATTTAGTATAGGAAGTCTAAATAATCAAGCTTCTTGAAAACTACATAAGGGCAGACAACAGCAGAACTAAACTAGTTTTGGGAAATGAGAATTAAGTTGGTTTTCTTTCTCTGTCATGATTTGTAATGTCCATTTTGACTAGAATAAAAAAAATGAATTCACCAGATTCCAATAGCTATCAGGTGCCAGGAACAGTGTTGATTTTCTTTAGCAAAGATGCTACATCTCTGGCCTCAACTATAATTACAGTTACTAGCTCACTGCAAGATCCATCTGATTTTTCAACAAACAGATGCTATAAAAGGGCACTGTGGTAAGAATATCATTTTTGCATCTCTTAAGTTTTTGAAGGTATCACAAATCTCTGAAAATTTGCAGGAGTATGGCATTGATTTGCCTATTATTTTGGTGTGGATGGGCAGCCCCAGGGGTTTCCACTTGGCTCTTCCAGCAACAATAACCCTCATTTCATGGGTCAGGGAGCCACGGTACAGATTATGCCATTTGAAAAGTGTGTCTACTTTAACTTTTCCTTCAAAAAACTCAAGAAATAACTTCAGGAAGGTTCTGTGGACTTCCTGAGCATTTTGGCAGATAAACATGGACTGAAACTTCATTTATTTTCTCAACCTTATAAACTCCCATCCTGACCAGTGGGTGATATTTTGATTGTCCAAGAAGAAGGAACCATTTAGAATAAATACCTAAAAATCTCTCCCAAATATGAATATATTTGTTTCCTAGTTCACAGTCAGCCTAATAAATGGCAACAGTTCTCTTTACGGAAGATTTAGTAAATCACACAAAAAATTTGAGTTTCTGTCTCAAGAATAGTGGTACTCAAACTGTAGCATGTACAAGGACTTTTAAAACATTACTGGGCCCAAACCCTGAGTTTTGATGTAGTAGGTGGTTATATGTCCTGAGAATTTGCATTTCTACTAATTTCCCAGGTGATGCTGATGTTGCTGGACAACGAACCATACTTTATTAACTACTGCTTAAGAAAATCAAACTTTAGTCAGTGGGGTTCTGGGTCTATGAATTTCTTTCTCGCTTTCTTCATTTTTATATAAAAGATAAAGTTTATCTTTTTATCGGTTATGAATACTCATGACATACAGAGTTGAGTGTCACCCCTTGTGCCCAAGATGTGAAGGCCAGATTCATACTGGCAGCATGCCCATTACCACAAATTGCATTTGTACCCCATGTCCCCCCCCCAATTATTCCCAACATCCCTCCCTTTCTCCCTCCCCTTCCCCTGCTCCACTTTGTATCCCAAGATATGTTCTCTTCCTCTGCAAGTCCAATGCACCACCGTAGTCTTTCTTTCTTTCCTTCTTTCTCTGTTAGCTCCCACTTATGAGTGATCACATGCAGTATTTATCCCTCTATGCTTTGCTTATTTCA
>NW_007727810.1:16231-18629 GCF_000696425.1 Galeopterus variegatus | reverse complement strand
CCCAACATCCCTCCCTTTCTCCCTCCCCTTCCCCTGCTCCACTTTGTATCCCAAGATATGTTCTCTTCCTCTGCAAGTCCAATGCACCACCGTAGTCTTTCTTTCTTTCCTTCTTTCTCTGTTAGCTCCCACTTATGAGTGATCACATGCAGTATTTATCCCTCTATGCTTTGCTTATTTCACTCAATATAAGTTTCTCCAGGCTCATCCATGTTATTGCAACTGGAAGGATTTCATTCTTTTTTTATGGCAGCGAAGTATTCCATGGTGTATATGTACCACTAAATATAAGAATTGAAAGAAAGCTCCTGGCTTTCTGTTTGAAGTTTCCAACAAGAGTTACTTAAATCTGCATTCTATTCAACAGAACTTTAATTTTGCTGTTGTATAGATAAAATACTACTTTAGTATACTGACCATCTATTTTATCCCTGAGGACCTAGCATTCAATTAGCCACATCTGCAATCCCTGTGGATCAAACCATACTGCTTACCATTTAATGGGTAGTGTACCAACTTGACACATGTGTGGAAGAGAAGACCTATTTGATTCTTAGTAAATTGCTCCTATGTGTCCTTAAAATGGCACTAAATAAAATAATGTTTCTATAGCAAATGTCTCTGGTTATATTTAATGTGTATTCCTTCACAAACTTAATAAAACAAAGAAAGCCCATATGCTTTTCTTCATTTGTTCTTACTACAGAGGTATCAACTTAGTCCTTGAATCCGTTAAAGCTCTGAAATTTAAATTTAGCAATACATTGATATTAAAGCATACACTGTATTTTGAAAAGATTCCAAACTGTATCTAGGCTAAGTTTCCATTGATTACAACAAATATGTTGATTTTTCCAGTTGGTATTGTTTTAATATCATTTTTTCAATTATAAATTTCATTGTTAATTTTATGACCTGAAAGAAAGCAAACACTAGGTAAAAATTATAATGTTTCATCAATTTAGATGTATTTATTCTTGTAACAAACAATAAAGCAATATATTTTTGAAAATGAACAGGATGGATATATATAATTATTGGTCATAAAAACTGATTTGAGCTGAAGACTTGACATTTGCTTCTCAAAAACACATTTTGAGATATAAAACACATTTGAATTTTCTAAAGGTAATTACTTTATATCCAAAGTAGTAAGCATGTTCAGAATGTTGAGAAACTGCAATTTATTATGTTTTCCGAAAGGTTTTAAAATTATCATTCTATAGAGAGGTTTACAGCAATGCTCATTGTCATTAAGTGGGACTTCTGTAATTCTCTTTGTGGTTCAAAGTTGCATAAATTAAGACTGATTTGCCAAAGAACTTAAAAAAAGTTTTAAAGTCTACTAAAAAGCTTGTCTTTCTTTACCTGTCTTCAAGATAAACCTTCAAATACTTAAAAGGCATAAACCCCTGGGGCTGTTTGTCAGATAAATAGAGCAGCTGCAGGAGGAAAGGGGACTTCAAAATAAGGTCCTGAAAATCAATACTTTTAAATGTACAAATCTACTCTCCTTAGAAGACCATAATCATATGAATAGCTCACATAATAAAAAATAAAGATAAAATTGAAGGTAACCAAATGCAAATCTAATGAAATTCATTTTGGTAAAGAAATGATATGGAACACATTACACTGTCTAAATTACATTTGCTTCTTTGCAATCATTCCTGAAATCATTACCCAAACCTAGGTAAGCTAATGTTTCCAAAAAATTAGCTACTCATTACATGCAATACTCAAAACACAAAACCTATAATAGCCTAAAGCTCAAAGTGTTAAAACTTGACTTTCCAATTACCTCTATTTCCTCCAACACTTAAAGACAATTTGAGTGTCTGGAACTAACATATATATTTCTTTTCTTATTTCTAGCAGATTGTATAAAATTTGTTTCTTCGCATCATTGTTACAATTTGGATGGCAGTATTTATCTGGCTTTCATTCTGTGTATTGAGGATTCAAGAATCGCTGTGTTGTAGATTCTACATTTCTACCTGTAAGCACTACTTTTCGTTGTGATTGTAAAACACTAACATTCTTTTAGGAAATTATTCCACTCCATCCATCTTTGTTGCAAGCCTTACAGTATAGCATGTTATTTCACCACATAGTTGGGCAAGGGACAATAATGGGCCAGTTGGACTCTTAACTGGATTTTTTTTTCACTTGAAAATTCTATTTAGTGATGAAAGTAGGATGCCTTGTGTCTGGGATCTGCCTGCTGCCTGTGACTACGTTTCCAGGAAGGCTACCTGAGATAATAAAGACAACACACAGAGAAGAAGAGACTAAAGATGGAGAGAAAAACACCTTGATATTGTTCAAATGCATGATTCCAGTTGTCCCCAAGGCTCACCAGCACTTGTTCTTCCTGAAGTTCTGCCTAAATTATAGT
>NW_007727810.1:13439-15705 GCF_000696425.1 Galeopterus variegatus | reverse complement strand
TAAAGACAACACACAGAGAAGAAGAGACTAAAGATGGAGAGAAAAACACCTTGATATTGTTCAAATGCATGATTCCAGTTGTCCCCAAGGCTCACCAGCACTTGTTCTTCCTGAAGTTCTGCCTAAATTATAGTCGTATTTTACTTTGTAACCAAAAAGACAACCAAAAAAATTCAGTGTGGTTAAGGTTTTTATTCAGCCCTGTATTAGTTTCCTACTGCTTCTGTTACAAAGTATCGTCATCTTCGTGGTTTAAAACAAAACACATTTATCATTTCAGTTCTAGTGATCAGAAGTCTGAAATGGGTCTCACCTGGCTAAAAACAAGGTGTCCACAGTGCTGTGTTCCTTTCTGGAGGCTCTAGGGGAGATTTATTTTCTTGCCTTTTCCACTTTCCAGGGCTGCTCACCTTCCTTGGCTTGTGGCTCTACTTCATCTTCAAAGTCAACAATGGCTGATTGATTCTTTCTGGCATCACATCACTCTGACTCTTCTGCCTTCATCCTGCAAACCTAAGGACGCTTGTGATAAAATCGGGTTTCCCCAGATAATCCAGGATAATCTCTCTATCTCAAAAGTTACCTGATTATCAACCTTAATTCCATCTGCTATCTTAATTCCCCTTGCCATGTAATATAACATTTTCACAGATTCCAGGGATTAGGACATGGACATCTTCTGGAAGGCACTATTCTGCCTACCGGAAGCACCAAACCTTAAAAAATAGAAGGAATGTAATATAAAGCATGGATTATGTATTTATAAATTCAGTCTAGACAACAGTGATTTCCTCAATATATTAATATATAAGATAAATTAGAAAAAATTATATAATGCACTCATAAAAATAATTCTGGGCATTTACATTGACCATTAATTTTATAAAATATAAGACTTGGGTACATTTACTTTTCTCTATTCCTATGCATTCTTGCTAGAGATACGTGTTTTCCCATACATAATATAGAAAGTATGTAGAATAAAATGCTGATTAAAGATTTTAAGCATGGCAGAAATGCCAGACATTTTTTATGTCTGTCACTCATGCAATGCTCGATTTGCTTTTAAAACATCCATATTATTTCATGTTGAATACTTCCAGTGATGGAGACCTCATTATCAGGGAGTTTAATGGATAGATAAACCTGTGGACATTCAAGAATGCTCTCAGGACTCTACTCCTGTTGGCTCTGTATGTTTGTGATCTTTGTTGACAGATGGGGTAAGAAGATATGCATTGCTTATATCCAATTTCCCTCAGACACAGTCCTGGAAGCCAGTGAGAAACAGTCTCACTAAAAGGCTGCAGGATCATCAGCTCTGGTTGCATAATTCTTTGCTTTTATTTTTTGTTAAAGAGGAGAATGCAGAGGAGTTCAGGGGTAGGCATTCTCTCCCTGCAGCACAAGTGGCTTGCATTAGTAAGGCGGTGTCTCACTGTGGAGTACAGACACTCTCTTACCCTTTCGTACTGTTTGAAGCAACATACCTTACAAATACATATTTTAAAAGAAGGTCAAAGTTATATTACCCCTAGTGATTAATTTTGCTTCTGAGTCAGAACTTGCACAGTTAACAAAGAAAATACCTACTCGCTTTTGGAATGATTATAATCTCAAACACAGTCAATGAGTAAGGTCTAAAGAGTTAGCACACAACCATTGTTATACTATGTCAGTAGGAAGTGTGGAAAAATAGGTTTTATTATGTTTAAATTGATATACCTGTGATATTTACCTTATAAATCCTACATTCTGTATTCTGGAATATTCGTAAGTGCATTTCTATCATATTAGGAATCCCAAAGTCTATGAAAATATGCACAAATTGAAACAACCGCTTTTAATATGCTACAATATAAAATAACAAATGTCATTACATTTGTTATTTTCTGATATTTTTTTAAAAGTTGAATGTGTCTATCATGACCCCAATGAAACAAAAGTACCTAGTCCTAATACCGATATTTCAGAGACAATCCCTGGGAAGATGCTTTGATTTAAGTAGCACCAAACCTAGGATTTTAGTGCTGAATCTGCTATTTAGATGCAATAAATCCTCCAATGCAAATAATAGGCTTATAGTCTAGACTTCACTTGGTGATTTTCAAAGTTCCCTTTTTCTCTCACCTTTCCCCCTTGCTTCCCTGTAGAATATTCATATATTTGTTGCTTGCCTTAGTCTTGCACATGAACACATGCACGCACACACACACACACACACACACACACACACACCACACCTCAGTAACACTTATTTTCTAAA
>NW_007727810.1:11173-13240 GCF_000696425.1 Galeopterus variegatus | reverse complement strand
CACACACACACACACACACACACACACACACACCACACCTCAGTAACACTTATTTTCTAAAATAAACTGAATTACTTTAAAGTGTGTTAAACTTGGAACTGTGGATATCTGGGGCCAGGCAATTATTTGATGGGGTTAGTGAGGAGGCTGTCCTGTGTGCATTGTAGGATGCTGTTAAGCTTCTACCTGAGGGATTGAAGTAGCAACCTGTGGCCAGTTGTGACAACCAAAAATGTCTCCAGGCATTGCCAAATATGTGCCCTGTGGAGCAAAATCAATCACTGATCTAAGAATAGTGTCTGTAAAAGATTTTGCCATGAGAAAAAAAACTAAGGGACAAGAGGCTAGGGAGGAAAAGGAGGAATTAGTAAAGTGACATGAAAATCAACTACATTGTATATTGACAAATTAAAAAAAAACATTCTGATGAAGATAAAAAATAAAACCATAAGCCTTATAACTCCTTGAACTTAAATTACATAAAATCTCCACTAATATTTTAAATTAGCAACCTGGCTTACTTATGCTTTTTTTTTCTGATTATGCATTTTGTCTCTACTGAACTAGGCACTATGACCAAATACCTAATTATTAATTATTCAATCGCTTATGATACACAAATAGCCATCCACCTTTATTTATAGCTCTAGAAAGATACATACATATTGTGTGATTTTTTTTTTTTTACTTTAAATATATAACATTTATATATAATACATATTGTACACTTATGTAGCCATCCACCTTTATTTATAGCTCTAGAAAGATACATACATATTGTGTGATTTTTTTTTTACTTTAAATATATAACATTTATATATAATACATATTGTACACTTATTATGGGCAGGAAACGTGCCAAGTGGTTTACATGTGTTATTACATTTAAGCTTCTCTACATTACTATTTGTTAGGTCCTCTTATTTCCTCTAATTTGGAATACAACTGAAGCCCTGAAATAAATCTCTAACAAGGTCTCAAAGTTCTTAATACCAGGACACAGATTTGTGCCAAGACTAGTGCTGTTTCAAAGTTGGCTACGTCTCTGCCTTGAATTTGACTAATCGTACACTTGTGTTCCTTCTTAAAACAGCGAGCTCCGTGAATACAGGAATGATGGATCTTGTTCATCAGCTCTGTGCTCTCCCCATCTCTTGCCACTCCAAGCAGCTTGCATACAGACCCTACTGAACTGAACTGATTTCCTCTAGCCAGGAATTACTTTGCCTCTTTTGGTCTCCAGACTCCAGAAATAATATATCTTTATACCTTGGCCTCCTCGATTTTCCACAGTGGAGTTAAGAGAGAGAAATCACTGGATTTTGACAGCACAGCTTGGTTAAGTTGTAATTTTAATTTTGTGCTGTTCCCTGCTGTTGGCCTTTATCTTCCATGCTACAACTCTTGCTGTTTTTAATAAACTCACCTTGGTCCACTGCTCATTTAATCAGCACATATGGAAACCACCAGGATTCTTTCTTTTAAAAATCTAGCCCTCTTGAAGAAAATTTAAATAACCTTGCTGAAATCATCAGTTGGAAGTGCTGAGACCCTTGGGGGAAATGTGCTGTAAGGTGAGTGCAATAATGCGTCTGTGCTAAAATTAAGACAAAGGAACTCATGTGGTACAGAAGTGTTCGGAGCAGTATCCTGTAGCTTCACAATTCTGAACAAGAATTAAGAACAAAATATCTTTGTAGGATGGGAAAAGGGTAAATCAATGTACCAGCTGCTTTAAAATAACAAATCGCTGAAAGTGACTTAAAAAATGAAAATGCATGATCTCCTGTCAGAATTTCAGAAGTAGGCAGAAGCAGGACTGGTTTACAGGCTGGAAGATAACCCCAAGGACCATAGCTCATTGAATTTTTCTTCTTTGTGCATTCATTGTATTGGCCACATCTCCTTCTATAATTTCAAGATGGTGGCAGCAATTCCAAACATCACAAGCTCCAGTTGTCACAAAACAGCATACAAAAGCAGTAAAGGAAACTCTTGCAGAACTCCAGCTTCTTACCATGGAGAAGAAATTTTCCCAAAATCCCTGGAAGAGTTTCCCTTATTTCT
>NW_007727810.1:0-10186 GCF_000696425.1 Galeopterus variegatus | reverse complement strand
TTTTTCCACCTCCCTATCACAACTGCCTATACCAGCATCCTATTGCAACGCTGACATCCATGTTAATTCCCGCTGGTTCCCTGCTCTTATCACTCCTATTATCACTATGTGACTTCCATGCTGAACTGTCTATACTGGTTTCTTAACAACTTCCCCTATATTTTGATAGGGTGCAAAGTCATTGTCACTACCAGAACCCATGCTGCCCTTTGCGTGGTGTAAAAAAATCCGTAACACATTGTTGATATGTATGGATCTACTTCCTCCTGTGAGCTAGTTCTACAATGATTAATACTAGGGATAGCAAAACGAATGGATTAGAAAATATCTTTTTTATGAAATTAGAATTTTTGAAGTTCCTACATTATTTACATAAGCATTATATTGAAAGAAAGGTTTGGAGTGTATTATTTATTTGCTTCCAAACTATGCATGTCCTACAGTTTTAAAAAACAATTTTTTAAAGGTATTTAAACAAATAATTATCATCCTTTGAATAACAACTAAGCCAGAAAGGCAGAAGCATATGTTTACTATGATTGAGACTATTGGGATATAGGTTTAAATCCCAGCTGTTTACCACCTGCTTAACCAAGGTCAAGTTAATTACCCTCTTTTACTATATGTTTTGACAGGTGTGAAATGGGTACATCACCTTTTACTCAAAATTGTTAGGAATATTAAACAAGATAATAGTTTCCATATGAGTACTATAAACATTATTGTCTATTTTGTGATTGGAGATAAATAGGGAGTATTTTACATAAATATAAATAAAGAATATAAATTATTATTCGATATTGATACATTAACTATTTCAAGAAAATTAATGTAAGTGTGCCTTTTCAAATAAAATTAGGTAAATATCAATTTTAAATTTGGGAGAAACAAATATTGTTTAAAATCTTATACCATCACTGTGTGATATTTGCCATCAAATGCTTAAGTTTATAAGAAGAGAATTACCAAGATAATTTCCTCCCAGGGATCAGGTTCTTGATGTGAGTACCTGCAATCATGTGCACCTGATGCCCAGCTTTGATTCATTAACCCAAGTAACCTACTCAGAGTTAAGCTCAAACATGGGTAACTAATATAATTCTAGACAAAGACAAATATATTTACTAAACAAAAATATGGTTCATAATTTAACCTCATCTCTCATCATTATGAAGTAAGAATATACCCATATCTATGGCAATTAATTGTGAATCAATTCACAATCATTAGTTAATTGTGATAATTAATAGTAAATTAATAATACTTTAACAGATTCAAGTCAACATAAAGTGTAGAATATGATTTAAAAAAACGGAATAAAGAAGTGTGATAAACTTTTGAGTAAATTGTATCACCAATCACTACTTACCATAATTTTTGTTATACATTTTGTCCTAAGAATAATTTTTTTTCCTTACAGACAGTAAAACTGGACAATGCAGTTTTTTTTTATATTTTAACATACAGAAGCTTAAATATTGCTATTATAATAATTTTTTTTCTTACCCTGACATTACCTTTATAGAAAAGTATAATATTTACAGTTTTACTTTTGTATTTGTTTGCAACCTCATACATTTTATTATAATATAAGCAAAATATATATGCTTTTTTTTTTTTTTTTTTTTTGTAGTTGAAGATATAGCTAGTTTAGCCCTATGGCATCTGTGAAAGGGGGATGGGGGTAGATGAGACTTGAACTAGAACTACTGACGTATGTGGGTTTTGGGAAGATAGAAAAATGGGATTTCAAACCCAACCACTCTGCTCTCTTTTCCCTCACTGGAAATGCAGCACACAAAGCTTTCAGCTTTGGGCTCTGCTATGTACTGAATATTTGTGTCCCCCTCCAAATTAATTTGTTGAAGCAACAATCCCCATTGTAATGGTATTAGGAGGCAGAAGCCCTTGGGAAGTAATTAGGTTCAGATAAGGTCATTAGGGTGGAGCTCTCATAATGACGTTAGTGTGCTTATCCAAAGAGGAAGAGATAAGAGAGCTTCTCTCTCCATCATGTAAGGATACAGCGAGAAGGTGGCCATCTGCATGCCAGGAAGAGGGCTCTTACCAAGAACCAAATCTGTCAGCGCCTTGATCTTGGATTTCCTAGCCTCCAAAACCAAGAGAAATAAATGTTGTTTAAGCCATCCCATCTACAGTGTTTTGTTATTACAGCTTGAGCTAACTAAAACAGACTCATACAAGTGTGTGATTTTCCTTTATTGCTTTTAGAAAAGGAAAGATATGAGTTGTCCTCCTCTAATGAGAAAAACTATTCTTAGAGGCTTCCTGCAGCAAGGATCATTTGAGCATGATCTCTCTGTCTGTGATGATTAATAACAGTCTCTTCATTTTCTCTGACTTGGAGATAGAGTGAAATGACCTAGCCTTCCGGATATAATCCTGGGAAGCCTCGAGGGGCTTGACTGGAGAAGCTGGAGAAGTCCCTAAACTCAGTCTTTTTAAATTGATGGAAAAGAGCCTTTCCAAACATTGAGAGAGAAGCATGTTTTACTAGTTGCAATACCTTCTCATCAGAGCTTGTTCTTTCATGCTTATCATAATAACTCCGGAGGCTGGAGAATCCGTGTTTTGCCATGTTTAGAACTGTCATTGATACTCACTAACACCCATTTATCTCAAATTTCTGGTTACTTCAGGTAGTTATAAATATATCCCCTGGATTAGAGAGTTGATAAATGGAATCTGCCTTCCAAAAAGCAGTCATTCATAACATAACACATTGCAGTTTATTTTCTCTAGCACCTGGCGGTACTCATAGTGCCTCATAAGAAGTGTCAGGCAAAGAGGCTGTGTTTTCCAGTCAGTCTAATACATAGTCTCAGATTTTCCTGGTGTGAAACTCTAATCCTGGTGGTCTTGTTCACCTTCTTCAGCACCTTTGCCTGGAAAACCTGTGAAATCTGTAGTAAATGCTCTGGTTCTGTCTAGCCTGGGCATCTCCATGATCTCCTATGTTATGTCCACACATGTAAAGTGAGAACCTCTCTTGTTGTAGTGAGCAGAACTGAAGCCATGTTAGGACCTAAAACTGCATAGGCTCTCAAAGATTTTTAAAAGACAGTTTTTGTGTTAGTATACATTTCTCTGAGTTTCCTCTTTTCCTATGGCTATTTAATATTTTGAACCTTGGTTATAGGGGAAGATGGCATTATTTACATCAGTGTAAAGTTGTTTTCCAGTCAGCCTGGAGCTGCAGACTTGTGCGACCCTGGGAATCCAGACCCTGGGAAACCAAGGAGGACATCACCTTCCAACAGGACCCTGAAATAATGGCAAGGACAGGAGCACAACCAGATGGAGCCTCGGTGAGACCTTGCACCTGGCTCCTTGCATGGAGCTCCCACAGCTCACATCTCCCTCCCTCTTGCGTTTCATTTCCCACTTTTCATTCCTTCAGCTTCTTCTTCAAAAACCCCTAACTAAATCTGCATCTTTGAGACAACTTTAGTGTGGTCACTCTCCTTCAGGTTTACCAGAGAGATGGGTGAGCCTGATCTCTCTCCTCAGGTCAGTGGTATTCCTGAAGAAAAGCAGACTGCCATTTTCACCAACATTTGATTCTTGAGTGGTTTGTTTCTTTTTTTTTTTTTTCCTTTTTGTCTTTTTTTGTGTCCGGCAACGGATCGCAACCCTCAGTGTCGCGCCTGTACCGGACCGGGACCGGCAACGGGATCACAACCCTCGGTGTTGCGCCTGCACCTCGCTCAGCCAGTGAGCGGGAACCGGTCTGTATGTGGGATCCGAACCCTCGGCGGGAGCGCCGCCGTGCTCCCAAGCGGCGCACTATAGCAGTGCGCCACTGGGCCGGCCCTTGAGTGGTTTGTTTCTGAAAGGGGGTAGGCAGCTGGACCTATGCCCAGTAACACTCTCAGTCAAAGGCATCTTACAAGTTTCTGGGAATTGTGATATATCACTGGTCAAATCCTGAACACAGTCCTTCCACTGTTAAACCAAGGCCATTAGCAACACAGAAATCTATTTTATACATGTAGACAGCTGTATGTCCTGGGATCCTGACTCTGGAAGTCTGTGCACAAATTACTGTGACTATGAAATAAGGCAAACCTGAATAGTCTTTATGACCCATTTAAAACATTAAAGTGCACAGAAAATCATGGTTACTTCCTATGAGATGTGAAAATCTCTGTTAAGCCACTTCTCATGAAACAGCCTCAAACCAAAGAGCAGCCCTAAAGAATTTGCCTTGAAGATCATGAAATGAAATTCTTTGTCACCTTCCCCTAAATTTGTAATGTCTCTGGAAAATAGCAATATAAAATTTTATCTTTGAAGTATTCCTTGCTATCATCACCCTTTTATTTTTGATGATAATATATAATCTTACAAGAATGGCACACTTCAGCCCTCCCACAGGTCCCTTCAGTCTACCCACTACAGTGGTACTGTTTGTCTCTGACATTGTTCACCACATGAAATGCAATGGATATCTAATATCATCAAACTACTTTGCAGTTAGTTTTGGAAGACATGGTACAGAGGGAACAGATCAAAATTTCATCACCAACTATGTATGAAACTAGGTGTTCCTTCAAAATGATGGGGAATCACCAATGTTGTAGCCTCCCAATTGATTTTCCACTCCTAGACTTATAAATGAAACATTTCTTATTATGCCCAGCCCACAGAGACCTTGCCTATACCAACTATTAAGTTTCAAGGTGTAAAGACAGAATATGCAGAATAAAACATATTCTGTGCATTAAATAACCAAATAGGCCCTATTGTAAATGATATTGTCTTCTAAAAGATAGATCCTGTTTTGCTCTGTTAAGGAGAGAGAGGTAACTTATTTCTACTTCCAGTCAGGGACTGACCTGTGCGGGAACTGGATGCATTTTTTTGTAAAATGCACTCTACTTTGTCCCCATTACTACAGTGTGTTTCTGCAAGTCTTTCAGTTGAGAGCCCGGAGTTCTCATCTACTTAGTTCTGAATGACTGAGGGAAATTTATTTTGGTTCTTCAGAGACTTTAGGATTAGCCATTTGGCTTTTGCCCCATTCAGCACGAGACAGAAGTTGACTCCACAGGTCAAACATCATCGTGTTAGTTCTGTGCAAACGCTAAAATCTCTGTTGGGTTCTCGTGTCACTCAAAAGGTACAAGTCTAAAGCCTAAGCTTTTATCTGTAAAGGATCCTGGGTAGAAAAGTGACAAGTGGCTGTAAATCCTCATTGTCAATTAAACCCTTTCTCTGACTTTCAATTGGTGTCTGTTTTATCTTCAGTTCCTTACCCTTGGAAATTCTTTGTTTCCTAAATTCCTTGAGACTGTGGAAGGTTACATGCTACTTTAGAGAAGCTGTCCAGCCAGCTCCTAACCTTCTATGCTTGAATTTGAACAAATATCCTGTAGAGAAAACCATCACGTTTCAGGATCACCAAGTCTCCAATTTTGTCATTCCAGCCTTGCATGACCAATAAAAGATTTACTGGCAATGCTTTCTGTCAGCAGCATGTTCTGTCTGGACCAGACCTCAGTCCTTAGCCTCAAACCTGTACCCATGATGAGAAACCCCCTGGGAAAAAAGTGTCTGTAGTCCTCAGGTCACTTTGGAGTAGTATTTCCTCTCTGGAATATTAGTCAGGATAACCTTCTTTGTACCCATAATTATCTGATGACTTTATATTATTTTAGATTTTTATCTAGCTTTTCTATCTGTAAATAGTCAAAATAGTTGGTTTGCCATAACTTACTACTTCTACTCAAAAGCAGAAATCTTACCAACGAGTTAAATTGGACAGCCCAGTGAATTTTTATCAATTTTACTCTGTCTCTCTGTAGTTTTTGGCACCATCTGGAAACCTGCCTTCTTCTAGTGACACGTCCATGTCTCAAATTTCTGTTTCAGCCTTCTGATTCTCTGCTTCCACCTATCAAATGAAAGTTTCTATTCCTCACCCCCTCTCATTCTTCCTTCACACACTTATTCATAAAGTTCTAATTTTATGCCATGGCTTCAAAGCCCTGCTAGATGTTTATAATTGCTAAAACTACTTGTTCTAACCATATATCTCTTTGTGAATATCTTTATTTTACTAAAAGTGTAAATTTCTAAACTCATCTTTTATCTCAAATTTAATGCATTTCCTGAATCCCTATCTCAGTGAACACTATTTCCAGAAGAGTAACTTGTTGTAACCTTGCTTATTTCTAGTCTTCAGTTATTCAGAATCTTTCTCAAAGTTGTTAACTTTTGATTCACTTGATACATAGCAATTGATGTAGAGTCTAAATGGCATTTCAAATAATCAAAAAGAACTTGAAAGAAGTATGTTCTCTTTATAAGGATAGGGAAAATAGACTATAGCAACTATTTCTTTTTCATTTTTGAGTCTGTATCTCTATATGATCCAGGCCACTGGATCCCCGGGAATTTTCCTCTTTTTATATGGGATGTATCTCCTGCTCCTCTTGCATGTTATATCAAGAAATTCAAGCTACCTACTGCTTTTCTAAATTCACTTTGTCATAATTATGTCCTGGAGGACATAAATATTTAGTAGAAAAGGGAAAGTGTTAAGAATTTCCCAAACTAACATAATGAATTACAGAGTAGGAAAGTTTGCATAAGAATAAAACAGTAAAAAACAGGTACTGATGTTTCTGGTATGCAAAAACTTCTGACAGTCCCTACTCTCCAAAAAGACAGACATTTATTAACATCAATAAACTCAAACCCAACCCAGAGCCAGTGGTTGATTTAATTTGAGGCAGCAAATGAGATGTAAATCATCAATATTACTTTCATTATCTTCCATATTCTACAAGATGCATCAGTCTTTTCCTCTTACAAAACTGAAAAATTACATAAATATGTGACAGGAATAACCTCACATACATCTTTAAAGTCTTTATGCAAGTACAAATTTTTATAATATCTCCAGAGACACAGCATTTAATTTTAATTTATCATTTCTGTAGTAAGTTGGAGCTCTAACACTTTCCATTTGGAACATTCAATTAGAACAGCTCTTGTACCATAGAGTGGAAGCCAACATTGGATTTGGCCACTTGAATTCTAATGTAATTCTAGGAGCTGGAGAAATATTCACAGTGTTTCAAATTTATACTCCTCCCAATATGAGGTGAATTCTGTTAGAACATCTTTTATCACCTAGCATCCAGAAACTCTCACTCAGATTGGCAGTTCAAAGCAGTGATTTAGGTAAGCTTCATAGAAACTAGTAATAGCTCAGAGAAAGTATTTTATAGTCTTTGAAAAGTTTGGATTTTTTTTTCCACCATTGTTCACCTACATATATTAAATATTGCCAGAATGATTTCTTAGGGGAAAAAAAGTTAAAAACATGAAATGGTTAAAAGTCAGTCTCAGTCTCACTCTTGAGTCAAGGTCAGGTATCTGAGTCATTCTGCCTGGATCTGAATTCAGAATTTACTCCTCTTGCAATATTTTGCCTCTGTTAACAACCCTCTTTAAGCCTTAATTATTATGTCTATGTAATATATTAATACTACATGATAGATGGAATGTTTTCAATTAATTGAAATGATCTACATAAATAATTAACATACTACCCGACAGAGTAAACACTTAGTACATGATGGCAATAGTAATAGTCATTAGTAACAACATCAAAATACATTGAAACTGTTAGTCAAAGATCTGCACTTCATGTAAACATTCCTCTAACATTAGCCACTTTAGAAGCAGAGACTCAGAAGGGCGAAGAAAAAAATAATTGAAAACATGAGGGTGTCACTGGAATAAGACAGGTTTTCAAATGGTGTCAAATACTACAGAGAGGCAGAGTAAGACTGATAAAAATTCAGTTGTTGTCCAATATAACTCATTGGTAAGATTTCTGCTTTTGAGGAGAAGTAGCAGGTTATGGAACACCAACACTTCCCCTAAAGACAGCTGGCTAATCAGAAGGCTAATCATTTTTTTCTTGCTAATTTTCTTTTTCTTCACATCTTTTATTATAAATAATCAAGTAAATAATCAAGAGGTTTGTTTTTCTACTTTTGGAAATAGTTTTTATGGAGGAGAACAATTGAGCAATTCTTTTAACTACATTTCTTTATTGTGAATGAAAGAATATATTCAGTGTTCAGTTCTTCTGGGTCAACAATCTAGCTATTTCTTTCTCATCCAAATTTAGCTTTTTCAATCCAGTATTTCCCCTCTCAGCCCCCTGCACCCAAAGTGTAATTTTGTCTTTTACCACAGGCATTGTTAATGGTTTCATTTGATCCCAGCACTGTATTTATCTTGAGTTTTGCTCTACCTCTATAATGTAGTGGGCTAATTTTAGGACTCTCTTAATGAGTTGAAGTATGTTATTTCTAAATTTACCCTTACAGCAGGATTTCATGAATAATAGAATTTAGAATTCTTTCTCTGTTATCTGGCTATAACCACTATTACAATGCTATATTCTTAGGAAAGCATTTACATTTTGAAACCTGTTATATAAAGTTTCCAAAAAGTGATATGAATACATATCAAGTTACTAAAAGAAATCTACCTGAAATAACCTAGGTAATCTAGTTTTGCCATATTCTTAGCTTTAAAAAATGTAATGCCTATACAACTTGGTCTTTTGTATTATAATTACTTTCATCCACATATAGACATTCTACTTTAAATGTGTTTTAAATGGTCTTTTGAATACTACACACAGATGTGGAATTGTATAAACCGTGAACCTTTCCGTCCACAGAGAATTGACTCTCCTCTTTCCAGTTTTATCTTCTCACATTCCTTTGGTCAAGTTCTCATGTATTTGAAACCTCGGAGAATTTTTCAGCTAATGGCACATCTGAGAGGACCAATTGAAATGTGCTACAATAGCCAAGTGAATTGCAGGTGAAGCAGAATACTGAGAATATGAATGTGAGTCATTAGAAAAGTCATAAAAATCTCAATTTAAGCAATTATTAATTATTAGGTATCTACAAAAATGATAATAATTAAAATAATAATTACCATAATATTTCAAAACTAGCCTTGTGCCAAATGTGTAGAGTTGCTTTATATTTGGCAGGGCTGACATTGCAATTTGGTGACAGAAAGGATGGGCATGTTCAACCTTATACACAAACACATTTACAGATACACACAGAAAACACATTCCACATGGTTACACTAAAAATGTACAACTTTAAAACTTTTAGCACAGAATATAGGATAAAATGTTTATCACATTAAAGTAGCTTGAAGTTTCTTAAAAGGACAAAAAATAGACAAAGAAAAGAAAAGCATTATAGATGCAGCTACACTGACATTGATTACTTCTATACATTAACAGTCATCCTGCATACATTTAGGAGAAAATATTTTCAACATGGAAAACACCGTAAGGTAAAAAGCTAAATATATATAAAAATTTCCAGATATTAAATAGTAAAATAAACACCAAGTGTGCAATTGATAATAAATGAGAAAAAAATGAATTACCAAAAATCATGAAAATGTTGCTGAATAAAAAGTACAAGGCAAATAAAAACCACCAAAAAGTACCATACCACATTCATTAATACCTCCTTTTTGCAAATAGTCATGAAGCCTAAATTTTTAACTATAGCTCTTTTGTAACATCATCCAATTCATGTTTGCCTTACCATCTAGCAAACCATCTGGATAAAGTGAATTTTTACCTCTCATAGTCATCTCAGGTAATTTTCATTTCTGAAGGATGAGTCTAATTTAATATCATTTTCATCTGGATAAATAGTAAGATTGCGCTTTTATGAAAATTTTCAAGACTTATCAGCCTCATGATGTGGTATTTCTGGTAAACTCCCATATGCACACTTAAAAATAATGTGTATTTTGTGGTGATTGTACATGTGGTACTGTAAAAATCATTTAGTCAAGTTGACTGACAGTTTTCCAATCTTATATGCCCTTATTCATTTTTCAAAAATAAATTTTATTATGTATTTTTGAGGTTTACAACATGTTATTATGGGATACATATACATAGTAAAGGGTTGCTATAGAGAAGCAGATTAATATATCTACCATCATACCTAGTTAATTTTTTTGATGACAAGAACAACTGAATCTATTTATTTAACAAAAATCCCTAATACAAAACAATTTTATTAACTTTAGTCCTCACGATGTACATTAAATTTCTAAACTCATTTATATATGCTGTTTTGTTTCCTTT
>NW_007727809.1:364795-366523 GCF_000696425.1 Galeopterus variegatus | reverse complement strand
GAGAATAATATTGAGTGAAACGAGTCAGGCAGAGAAAAAGAAGTACCACATGTTCTCACTCCTTGGTGGGAGCTAAAAATAAACAAATTAATTCACCCACATACACACTCACAAAAAAATTGGGGGGGGGAGAATATATAACAACTATACTTTTTTGAAGTTGTTACAACAAGCAAATGGAAAGGATATTCTTGCGTGGGAGGGGAGAGAGGGAGGAGGGAGGGAGGTGTCGGTGATGGGCCATAATAATCTAATACATTGTATATTGACAAAATAAAAATTTCACGAAAAAAAAAAAAGAAAGAAAAACTTATCACCTTCTGCGATCTCTTAACATGTTCAAATTCCAACCTCTGATGCCCAGCTCTGATAACCCATTCCCACTATCCATGGCTCCCCAGCTCAGTCCCCGCACACATGCCTTCACTGTAGTGTGCCTCCTGATAGTTTTAGGACTGAAATGCTTAGAAAAGTAAAGGGAAAGATGGGAAAAGGAAGACAAAGAGAAAGAGAACAATGCTTTTATTTTATTATTAAACTGGTGTCTTACTGCTGTAATTGGAAACTTAAATATTGTTTTAAGAGTTTTCATATTTTACAAAATAGTGAATGTGATATAGTGATGGTGGAGTGTTTGTGCATGTGCGTGTGTTTGCATTTTTCCCCAAAAAAGGAGTGTGCCATAGTTACAAGTCTTCTGTTAATAAGGTTTATATACAACTAAAATTTGAAGTTAGAAAAATATTGACTATCTAGATCTAAAGTATTAACCACATATCTATTTCTGCTATGTTAATAGAACCATTTACCATTCATAGTCTAAAAACATCAGAATTATCTTTGAATTTTCTCCATCCTTTATCTCCAATAAATTCAGTTGGATTGATGTATACAGTATTTTTTTATATCTCTTTTATTTTCATTTGCTTTTGGTGTTCTCTTTTTGAACCTCAAATTTTTTCCCTTCGTTTGCTGCAATGCCACAAATTGGTCTTCCTACTACAATTTCATGCCTTCATCTTACATGTGCCGCCAAATTAATTGTCCTCTGCTTCCCAGTGCCAGGAGAATAAAGGCATTCTACAATTCCTAAGATCTCTTTTGTAACCTACCTTTTCAATCTTTTCTTCCCCTATTATTCCCTTTCAGAATTGGTCACTACAGCTAAAGTAAAGGCTTATTGTTCCTTTTGCAAACCTTTGGATTTCAGGTCTGGGACTTTTCATCTTTTATTTTCAACAATAGGATTATCTTCTTTAATACTCAATTTGCTCAGATACTCTCCAACATTTAAAGCTTAGCTCAAATGCAACCTACTCTATGAAGTATTACTTGAGTCCCTTAGGTAGAAGTTCATCCAGCCAATTCTTAACCAAATGGCAAGCATTCTTTTCTACCACTTGTTTTATTTTTACTTTATCAAACACTTAGGAGTTATGATGTGTCAAATGCTATTCTAAGTGCTTTATAAATAAACACGAATTTAATTTTTAAAACAAACCTATGAGAAAGTTACTATTGTTAGTTTAAATTTAAAGATGAGGAAATTAATGTTAGGAGTGTTTAAACAATTCAGACTCACACAGTCTGGCTCAAGAAAGCATGTAATAAGTTTCATGCTACATGCCTGATGTTATTTATATATACTTCTACTCTTCTACAAGTATATATTTCCCCCACATGACCTAGTTCATTGCATTTCATTTATAAGAAATTCTATATATATAT
>NW_007727809.1:362405-364293 GCF_000696425.1 Galeopterus variegatus | reverse complement strand
ATATTTCCCCCACATGACCTAGTTCATTGCATTTCATTTATAAGAAATTCTATATATATATGTATCTAATAAAGTGTTAATTTATTGAGCACATATTATGGAAAAGTAATATTACTATGTAATTTACATTTATCAGTGTGTTTAATCCTTCAGATACACACAGTAGGTACTATTATAACATTTTAAAGATTAGAAAATTCATCTGAATAAGTCTCAAGCCGTTTATTTTTCAACTACCTGCATCAGAATGGGCAACATTTGAGCATGTGATCCTCGACCCTTTAAGAGCTTGAATAGATTATCTCATTTCAGACTGGCAAAAGCCATGTAAAATGGGGGCAGAGAAGATCAGCGAGTTTGGCTAATTTGCCCAACATCACACACTTATGATAAGCACATCTTGAATTTTAATTCATTATTTTCTTACTCGATTTTTTGTTGTTGATGTTGGCAGGGTGGTTCGGGGATGTGAACCCCAGATCTTGGGGTTATAATGACTCTCAACTCTGTCTCACGTTGCTGCCTCCCTCTGCCATATTTGCTACACAAAGTACTGAACATAGGAAGGAAGGAACTGTGCTCTCAATGTCCTTCTCAAGTTAACCTTTGGGAAAGGAAGATCAGAGCACAAGCAATGAATTGCCAATCAAGGGAAATATTTCACCGTGTTTATGTGTAAAAAGTGCAGTTTCTACAGAGGGCAAAATGTGAAATTATCTCCAGGTACTGGACAACATGTCAATAACAAATAGGCAAGTGGCAGACATCCATGACAAGTCTGAACAAACATTTTCTACATCAACGAACTTATTAGTAATTTTAAAGGAGTGAAAATAAATCATTTCCAAAATGATAAAGTAGCTATGAAGATAGGATTGATTGTATCACCTAATTTCTCAAAATTTTATCTTACAAGTTGATTTAATTAGTGAACAGGGAATACCTCTGTACTTCCTCAAAGACAATCTTTGGAAAAAGAACAAGTATACCCAGCCAAATCGATTCAATTGTCAAAGAAAAATGAGGTAGGTTTAGTGCAAACAATGCAGCAAAAAATAATGAACTAGTATAAAGTTTATAAACTTTATAGCTATCGTGATCAAAAAACTAAAATTAAGGTTATGGCTTAGAAACTTTAAGAATACAACATCAACATTTTATGTCTTAAGTATATTTTAACACTTTGCCAATAGTGATTATTTTTAGCAGATATTCCATTCAAAGTCAGAGGTTTATGACATATTGCCATAATTGTCTCAGCACTGGACAGATCATCTAGGCAACAAACCAATAGAGGAACAGTTAATCTGCCAGATGGAGGGAACAAATCTATGGTTATTAGAGGGGGATAGAGGAGTGGGAAGGGAGGGGGGGAGAGAGGGAGGGGATTGAGAGGGTCGAGGGGAGAGATCGGATAAGGGGCATAAAGAATAAGTATGATTTGTACTAATAAATATGCTAAAAATAAATTTAAAAAAATAAAAATAATAAAAATTAAAGAAAATTTTAAGATGAAATGAAATTTAAAAAAAAAGAAAAACCCTTCTGTAAATCTATGGAGGTAAATTTCAATGCAGAGGTAAAAGCCTCCCCAATTACTTCTTGGTTCTTGTATATTATAGTTCTAATGGAAAGAGACTGACATGAAAATTTTATCTACCTAGCACCTTAAATAAAAAAAAAATCTCAGTACAAAACATTATTTTGAATGTTTATTTGGGAAAGAAACTGTTCCTTCTCCTTGGGCGATTTTACCTCAAATTTAACCTGGATGATTCTATCTGATCTTTACATGAACTCTTTTACACAATAAGGATATTTCCTCATTTTTTTATTGCAAAAATACACTATGTTGATCATCTTTATGCCTATATCATAGTAAATACAT
>NW_007727809.1:359393-361080 GCF_000696425.1 Galeopterus variegatus | reverse complement strand
TTTCTTCTTTTGGGATATGCCTATTTGTATATCTTATTCACTCTTCTTTTGGATTACTTGCCTTTTTAGTTATTTTGTAACTTATTTTTTATAATTATTAAGGTTTTTTTTTCATTTTTAATTTTCATATATTAAAATTATTCTCTGAATTGTTAGTTTCAAAAAAAGACAATTTTATTTTGTGCAAAAAATGATGGTTTTTTATCTTTTTCACTCTAATATTTATGCTCTGTAATTAGTTTTTGTTATATTGTGTTGAATAAATTGATGAGCGTATCTATTTGAAACTATAATATCAAAATAGCACTCTATATAGAATATTTATTTAGCACAATTTTAAGTGGAAAGCAGTCATTACACCACAAAAAATGAGTGGTTTTTTAAAAGGTAGTATAATTTTTCAAGAGTGTTACGGAGGAATGTCTTTTACTAAACAGTTGCTATATGAGATAAACCTGTAATCTAATGATTTTCAGTTTGTGGAATTCACCACTCTCCCCAAATTCTGCAATTTATATGTGTAATCTTTGGAAAATTCATTTGTTAAATAGAATTTTAGTACAAAATATTAGTCCTTAAAGATTCTTTTTAAATGACTTTCAGAATCTAGTAGTTTTCTAAGTACAGATGTTAGCTTGAACACTCCATTGAAAAGTTTACATCAAGCTTTTACATTATGATTTTAGAATATATTAAATATTTTCACATGAATCAATTATTTCATTAGGAATTGCAAAATCATTACTATCTAATTCCAAATTTCTATCTGAATTTATTAAGTGGCTTTCTTCCTTCCTTCTTTTTATTTTGGTGACTGGGCTGTGTGGCCGGGCAATTTGGAAAACTGAACCTGTGATCTTGGGGTTATAAGGCTGCACTCTAACCAACTGAGCTAACCAGCCAGCCCTGTTAGGTGGCTTTTTTCTATGTACCAAGGTTTATTATCATCAACTGTGTGGCTATCTCAACTACAGTTAATTTTAAAAGTCAGAATAAAGGTATGATTTTTCTTTATCTATGTCTGTCTATATCAAAATCTATATTTTCATAAAACTGGAAGAAAACTTCACAAAACATTATTTTGTTTCATGAGGTATATATTAATGTTTTATATTCAGTATAAAATGAGCATTCAAAAATGATAGCTGTAACTGACATATTGATTCTATGGCTCACAAAATTAGTCACAGTCCAGAGTTTGAAAAACACAGGTCTACACTAGCAGCAATCTTATACATAAGTCTCTTATTGCACTTATCAGATTCAACTAATTTTTTTTCTTCTGCATCTATCTCCTCACCAGACTATAAACTTTATTTTAAGTAATTTATTTTTTAATTGACGTATTAACTGTACATGTATGTGGAGTACAGAGTTATTATATACACGCATACAATGTGAGATGATCAAATCAGGGTAATTACCTTATCCATCATTGCAAAAATTTATCATTTCTTTGTGGTGAAAGCATTTGAGTTCCTCTCTTCTAAACATTTGAATATGTACAATAAATTATTGTTAATTGTAGATACCTAGCACTACTGTAGACTACTAGAACTTATTTTTTCTATCTAGCTGTAATTTTTTATCTGTTAACCTCTTTCTATAACCCCTTGCCATCCCCTTCCCAGTGTCTAGTAACCACAATTCTACTTTCTACTTCTAAAAGCTCAACATGTTTTTTTTT
>NW_007727809.1:356104-357901 GCF_000696425.1 Galeopterus variegatus | reverse complement strand
TTTATTTATTTATTTATTTATTTATTTAACCCCTGTTGTCTATTTCTGCTTTTGTTGCCTGAACGTTGGGGGTCCTATCCAATAAATTATTGCCAAGGTCAACAGCACATAACTTTTCCATGATGTATCCTTTTAGTAGATTTACAGTTTCAGGTCTTATATTTAAGTCTCTAATCCATTTTGAATTGATTTTTGTATATGGTGAGCTATAGCAGTCTCATTTCTTTCTTCTGCATATGAAAATTTGCACCATTTATTGAAGAGGTGTTCTTTCCCCAATGTATATTCTTGAAACTTTGTCAAAAAATCAGTTGGCTGTACATACATGGATTCATTTCTTGGTTCCCTATTTTATTCCAATGGTTTCTGTGTCTGTTTTTATTCCAGTATCATGTTGTTTTGATTATTACACCTTTCTAGAATATTTTAAAGTCAGGCAGTGTGATGTCTAAAGCTTCGTTATTTTTGCTCAGGATTGCTTTTGCTATTTGGGGACTTCTGTGGTTCCATACAAATTTTAGAATTGCTTTTTCTATTTCTGTTAAGAATCTCATTGGTATTTTTATAGTGACTGCATTGAAACTGTAGATCACCAGATAGTGTGGTCATTTTGACAATATTAACTATTCCAATTCATGAACATAGGATGTCTTTCAATTTTTTGTGTTTTTTTTAATTCCTTTTATCAGTGTTTTGTAGTTTTCATTGTAGAGATCTTTCACCTCCTTAGTTTAATTTATTCCTATTTTTTGATAGCTACTATATATGGAATTGCTTATTTGATTTCATTTTTAGCTAGTTCATTTTTGTTATATAGAATGCTACTGACTTTTGTATGTTGTTTTTGTATCCTGAAATTTTACTGAATTGATTTATCAGTTCTAAGAATTTTTGATCAAGTCTTTATGTTTTTATATACATATAAGATTATGTTGTCTGCAAACAGGGACAAGTCAGTGCTTGAAACAACCTCTACTATGAGTTAGCTGTTTTTAGTTCATCTTTATGTACTCTTAGATTTTTATATATTTGAGTGTTTTAATTAATGGCAACCATTATTCTTTGTTTAAAATATTACATCTTACTTCCGATCAAGATGGCAGAATACATGGTACCCAGCATCACTTTCTCCCATGATCGACAAATTTACAACTATTAAAAAGCAATGACTGGGCCGGCCCCATGGCGCACTTAGAGGAAGAGGAGAGACCTATGGAGTTCATGAAGGCAGGAGTAGCCATGATGAGAGAAAGAAAGGATTGCTCCTAGCATTTCAAATCCTGGCAATTTCAAGTTTGGCCATGGTGAGCACATGCAGCAAGAGCTGGCAAAAGCCACTACTGTGCCCTTTGTATGAAGTTGCTTGGAGGAGGCAGGGGAGAAGAGGGCTTTGGGGTCCCCCAGGACAGCAAAAACACTGAAGATTTCACTTGGACCCACATATGATCAAGGGGCCACAGACAACTGGAAAAGGAGTCACTCAGAGGCTAGTGAGTCATCACAAGAGACTAGCACATGGCCCATCCCATGGGAAGAGTTTGAAGTGCAAGAGGTGTGGGAGACGGGCCCACTGGGGGAACACTGGGGCACAGCATGGACAGCTGATTTACCCTCCAAACAGCACAGATCCACTTAGTGGAGACTGGTCAGGAATATAGAACTGCGGAGGATGCAGTTTGCTGAAATGACTGAGGTCCAGACCAGAGTTTCCAGACAACCCAGGTGTACTGGACCTCACAAGATCCAGAAGTGCTTACAAGGTCAACAATTAAAACCTGAGCTGGGGGGGGGGGGGGG
>NW_007727809.1:352671-355122 GCF_000696425.1 Galeopterus variegatus | reverse complement strand
GGGGGGGGGGGGGGGGGGGGGAGTCTTCCCAAGAGAATCATTAGCAAAGCAGCAATTTACTTCAACCGCAAAGCTCAAGTGCTGGTTTCTATAGGAAGTTCCCCCATTTTAGAAGTAACCAAATGACAACAAATTAGTTCCAGTGCAGAGTTTAAGTGCTGGAAATAGCAAATAATCCAACACAGAACTGAAAGAAAAAACAAAAAAAAAATCCCACATATCAGAGACAAATTTCTGATATTAACCAGTAAAAGTCTAACACCACGAAAGAACACCTATAAGATCTAAAAGGACTGGAAACCTGGAGGGCTTCCAAGCCCGGATAGTGGGAGGACTGAGGGCCTCAGCCATGCCCCCCTGATGTCCACATCCACCCAAGGACAACCACCAGGCTGCCACCGAAAGTGCCCCAGGCTCCCTAGCTGGGGGGTGGGGAGGGCTGAGGGCTTCAGCCTTGTTCCCATTATGTCAACATCTACCCAGTGGCAACTACTGAGTTACCACCAGAAGCACCCTGGCCCTCCCAGCCAAGGTGCGGGGGACTCCGAGGGCTTCAGCCATGTCCCCTTGATGTTTGCAACCAGCCCAGTGATGACCAAGCCACTTCCTGAAGCTCCCTGGGCTCCTGGGGTGGGGGGTGGGTGAGGGTCTCAGCTTTGTTCTCCCGAAGTCCACCTTCAGCCCAGCCATGACTGAGCCACTACCAGAAGCCCCTGGGCTCTCCTGCTAGAATGAGGGGGGTGCCACAGGCCTCAGCCACACCCGCTCACTCCTTCTTCCCACACTATCCCACTCTCTTGTCCCCTCCCACCCAACTGCTCTGCAACATCTTATAATGTAAAATAATGATAATAATAAATAAATTTAAAATAAAAAGTAAAATTAAAATATTGCATCTTAAAGAAGTGAGAGTTCCTTTCAACTGATTCCTGTGTTAGGCTGACAAATCCCTTGTGGTTATTTAGCTTTCATGTCCAGGTGGCACACATACACAGAAAATGACCCAGGATCATCTCGTATATTCCCTGCACCAGACCTGGATTTAACCACTTCTACAAAGAGCACTGATTTATTTTATGGAAATAAAATTTAGAAAGCAAAATTTGGGTAATATTATAGGCAGGACTCATTTACTGGAGTTTTAGTAGATAGATACAGAAAAGATGTTTGAAAAGAAAAATTAATAGCAAATTCATGCTGGTTGTTGGAAAAATATAAAAAATGGTCAGGGCCCCTCAAATGTTCAGAATCTTGCCCAACCTCTGATGTAAATATGCACGTGCGCCCAGGTGTTCCTTGTTATGGTAATTGCACGTGTTCACCCAGGTGTTTTGGGTTATGGACTTAAGTAAAAGGAACTAAGGGCTCTGATACTCCTGCTTTTCTGGGACACTCTGGGAAGCCATGAGGGTGGCTGCTCCTAGCTCTGAGTAAGGCCTATTAATTCTTCACCCTGGGCTCCCAAGACCTTTTCCTATTATCTAGCTCATAGACCTGCATGTGGAGGGTTTGTGACCCAGTCTGCACCACAGGCTCAAGGGGTCTGTGAGCCCTACCCCTAGCTTTACACTGGTATTTCCAATTTAAATGTAAGGTTGCAACATTTCTTTATGTTTATTTATAGAGCTATTAAGTAAGTTATTGTAGCTGACCCGACCTTGCTTTTTTTTTTTTTTTTTTAGAAAATAATGAGAAAGACAATAATTGAAGACAACAATGAAAATCAGTTGCATAGTCTGCTAACTACTAAGACTTCAGGTTTGAATTCTTTTTACTATGAGAAATCTAACTATATGAAAAAGACTATAATACTATATTAATTCTAGATATTTCTTAGTCAAACCCAGCTTTGCTCCTATTATTTGGGGTATATTGAAAAGCAAATTTTCAAAATTAACCTTAACCAGTATTCGTTAACAATATCAGAAGATAATAATATACACTCTTAAGTAATATAATTTAAAATTGTCATTTGTTATACGTGATTAATGTGCTCTTCAAACTTTTTAAGCTTTTGAATTATTTTCTGAGACAAAATTTTACATTAAAGCTCAGAGAGCAAATAAAAGTGTAACTACTCTGCTTGGGGAGGTGTTAAGTAAAATTGTTTTTCAGTAAAGGTGCCTAGAGTTCATGCCACTCAGAGATGACGGTACCTGTTTTAGTCCGTTTTGTGTTGCTATGACAGAAATACCTGAGACTGGGTAATTTATAAAGGAAAGAGGTTTATTTGGGTTACGATTCTGGGACAGCTGCATCTGGCATGGGCCTCAGGCTGCTTCTATTCATGGTGGAAAGTGGCAGCAGCCGGAGGGTACATGCAGATCACATGGCGAGAGGAAGCAAGAGAGAGAGAGAAGGTAGGAGGTACCAGGGTCTTTTTAAGCAACGAGCTCTCACGGGAACTAATAGAGTGAGAACTCACTCATTAATCTCCCCTCCCCCAGAGAG
>NW_007727809.1:345342-352448 GCF_000696425.1 Galeopterus variegatus | reverse complement strand
CACATCCAAACTCCATCATTCCTCCCCTGGCCCCCCAAAACTGATGTCACTCTCACATACAAAATACAATCATTCTATCCCAACAGTCCCAAAAGTGTTAGCCTGCTCCAGCACAAACTTAAAAGTCCAAAGTCTCATCTGAGACCAAAAGCAAAAGTCCTTCTGGCTGTGAACCTGAAAAACAAAACCAAATTTATCTACTGCCAAGATACAATGGTGGAACAGACATTGGGTACACGTTCCCCTTCTGAAAGGGAGGAATAGGCTAGAAGAAAGGATAAACAGGCCCCAAATAATTCCAAAACCCAGCAGGGCAGACATTATGTCTTAAAACTCCAAAATAATGTTCTTTGACTCCAAGTCCTGCATCCTGGGCACAACGGGGCATCTGGGCCCCCAAAGCATTAGGCAGCCTTGCTCTCACATCTCTATCAAGCACAACCCAGTGGGCCACACTGGTGCCTGTGGCTTTTCCAGGCCTGTGTTGCACATTATCAGTGGCCCTGAAGTTCTGAGGTCCTGGAGGCAGCCCCACTGCCTTTGCCGTACTAGACATTTCCCTGGTGGGGGCTTTCTGTGTGGTCTCTGACCCCACTTTCCTGCTCAGCATTGCTCTAGTAGATGTCTCCTGCAGTGGCTCTGCCCCTTTGGCAGGTCTCTGCCTGCACTTCCAGGCTTTTCCACACTGCTTCTGCTAGTTGTGGAAAGTGGCAGGGAACTGGCGGGTACAAGCAGATCACATGGTGAGAGGAAGCAAGAGAGAGAGAGAAGGTGCCAGGATCTTTTTAAGCAATGAGCTCTCATGGGAACTCAGTTTCCAACACTGCCACACTGGAGATCAAGTTTCCACATGAGTTTTGGAGGGGAGAACATATCCAAACTCCATCAGTACCAAATCACTTTAACTAAAAAAATAAAAATAAAAAAATTACCTTTTAGGTTTGGAAAAAAGATTGTCTGGGGCCTAAGTTGGCCATTCCACTTTTAGCTCTTCAAATTAGAGAAAGAAGTTATTTAATTTATCAGGGGCATGGCTTCCTCATGTGTAAATATTGAGACTCGCAGGAAATGGTTTTATTGTGGAAAAAAAAAATCATGGTTTGGGAAGTACTTTATGTATTGTCAGTTAACTATCAATGCATATTGTAATTGTTTATATATTACATTTTGTTTATTTTTTTATTTACTTTTAGTCCTGATCCTCTAGTTCAGAGTCCTCCCATCTTCTCTCCTCCCCAAACCTTACAAGATTGTCAAATACCATCAGTACCCAAGGGAATCTAAAACAATTATGAGTATCTGGGGTTTCCATCTTTTAGGTAAAAATGCAATGTTCACTCCTGTCACTAAATCATTCTATGTAAGTTTTTTTGTACAGATACAATACTTCACCTATTAATATTTCATGGGCTAGAATATTTCATATGTTCTTATAAACTCATAACATCTTTACAAACTTATGGAACAGACAGCATATACATAAGCTTTTAAGAAAAATTTGACCCAGTAGATATTCTTACTCTCAATCTTTGATTCAAATCTTTGATAGAGGATGTATTCTGCATGTGATGGTAGAATCAATGAATCCTCTTTTAGGATCATTTCACCTACAGGTTGATCTTGGAGTATAGACCTTGAAGAAAGACATGTTAGAGAAATGACAGTCAGTACTGTTTTAATTACATCACTGATATGGAATAGATGTCTAAATGTTTGGCTAATAAATAGAATATTGAGAGGCAATGTGTATAATGGTTACTATTCAAAGTTTTATGTCCCGTATCTTCCTCGCTAGCTAGTACACATTTATTGAACTTAGAACAGTGAAAATTAAGTTATTCTAACAGAAGTTTAGGAAGACTATTCTGGATATTTTATTTTGGAAAGTTGAGATGAATGAAGGGTTGAAAGCTGAAATTTCAACAAATAGGTCAAATTTCACAGAATTTTGGCATGAATGCATTTAAGTACAAGTAATTGAAATTACTTAATTATTAATAACAGTCTTCTAGGACTTAAATGACTCATTATTATTTCAGTTATTCATTCCCCTAAGAGGAAAATGAGTGTAGGATATTTTAGTAAAGAATTTTGGACATTGTAAATGTAAACACACTATTTTCAAAGGAGATGATGTTGGAATTATAATTTGATGTAAGAACAAATGGCTATAAATTAACCATGTCGAGGTTCTAGTATTATTTATCTCTAAGAACATATCTACAAAGTCTTGTGCCTTAACAAAATGCAATCTGATAGTAGGTAATAATATATTGTCAAGATTAAAGATATTTTATTTGTATATGTCTTTTCATAATGTATTATTATTATTAAATTTTTTTAATGATAGTCAGAAGGACAAAAATTTGGTGTAGAAATTTATATAATTAGTCAAATAAATGCTTAACATGTAATCACAACAGTTTACTTTGAAAACAAAGTTTTACTCTCATGTTCACTTTCAAATCTCAGTATTTGTTTGGCTTTGTTATTAGGTTTGCTAAGGAGCTGTCCAACACTGTAAACACTTGATGTAAATCCATTTAATGAACACAAAAGCATAATTTTGGTAATAATATAACAAGAGCAAAAATAATCAGTAAAAAATATTATTAAACTTATAATCTATTATAATTTTTACTTTGACAACAGAGTTTGATACTAGGCAAACGGGAAGGGAATAGTGAGTAATCACATGTGCACAAGAAAAAGTATGTGAACTGAAAGGGAGACTAGCTGAAAAATAGGAAACTTCCACTTTATCAGATAAATAGCTTTTACCTGAGAGGAGAAAAATAAACTAGCTTGGTTGCTAAGGGCAACTCTAAATGCTACTTCTTCAAGCATGACATTCTATTGTAAGATTCATGTCTGTGCTTCTCCTATTTATCTATCTGCAAGTGATTAAGATGATGCTATTTTAAGTCAGGTGTTCACACAATTGTCAGCAATCATGAGTTGTTGAGCAGAGAGCATAAGCACATTGGCTTAAAATCCATACCTTATGTAATGCCCAAGGCACGAAAGTGAAAGACCATGAAGGCTAGGAGCATGAAGATATGTGAGCCCCTTATCAAGCAGAATGTTGTCCTTGTCAAGTTAAGATTGACATTTGCTACAATATAACAGGATGCCCCTCAGAAACACAATTGCTGTACAACTGAAAATTACTTGAGTTTATCTTGAAATATTTGTTGTTTTTCAGCTCTTTATCCACTGATATAAGATTTGCAAAATAAGGTAGGGATGTGCAAATATATCAGGTTAAATTTACAATAAAAAAACTCATAAGGATGCTCCATAAATTAGTGCAAGTATTATAATGACTACTAACATTTTTAATGATTGGAAGGACACTATTCCAAATGATATTTATAATTTATATTAAATAGTATTCCATGTCATGTAATTTTGTGTATAACTATAATTTTAAATCCCAAACATTTAGTGTCATTGTTCTTGTGGAAGTTGTGATGTTAATCTGTCCTAAAAGAAAACAACTACCAATTCCATTTTTCTAATGAACACATGGTAATTGACAAAAGAATGTCCCATTATAACTTTGCAGTCTGGTAGTTTCTATTTGTATAAGAGGTTTTGAGGTTATATATTGGAATGGTAGACTGTGCTTTCCATTGTATCACAGGAATGTAACTTAATTTGAAAGCAGGAACTCTTCATTTTCGTATCCCTATGACTATGCAGTGTACAACAATGTAAGCATTCAGCAATACCTTTAGACAAGATATTTTAACGTGTGGGGCCTCAACTGCATAACTATAACATAAATGTTAAAAGTCATAAAAATAACAACTCCTCAGCCACTATAATATAAAAAAAATCTAATTTTTAATGTAAAAATGGGATAATAACTTTGGAAAGAAATTATCCAGGGAGAAAATAAAATTCAGACATAGTCTATCTGTAGCATAAATAAACTTAATATCAACTTTGTTTTGCACCTGCAAACAGATAAGTCACCAGTAGACCGCTGAGCACAGGTGTTATGTGCTCAATTCATCTGAGACCTGAAACAGAACAGACTGCTAAATTTATTTCTTCATGAAGCCTCTGAGTGAATCTTTATGAATCTCTTGATAGAGTAAACTTTTCTACATTACTAAAGGTAAATTCAGTGCCATTGTGCATGCCAATGAGATATAGAAAAGTCTGTGTTCCTACATATTCCATCGGAATCAATGTGTCAGAAAGCTGATGCTAGAAGTGTATTATATAATAATACTGTTCTGTGTTTATTAATAAAAGGGATGACTGTACCTGTTCGCAGTGAGACGTGATGAATTGATTTTTTAAAACAAGCTCAGCAGGAGCCTCCAAGCTTAGAACAATGGAACAAATTTTATATCAGAGCAGGGGCTTGGCATAATTTTGAAAATTGTGGCCCCTCAGGCTCCACTCCCTGAGATTCTTCTTCAATAAGTCTGCTTGAGGTCTAGAAATCTGAATGCTTTGTAACCTTAGATCCCCAGGTGTTTGTGATGTAGTTAACCTGTAGACTGAACTTTTTATTAAATGTCAGGTTTACTGCGGTATTTTATAAATATATATAAATCACCCTCTTTTAGTGTATAGTTTGATGAGTTGCTTAACCACCATCATAGTAAATATATACAACTATTTTATTGCTCTGCAGTATTATATAAATCACCCTCTTTTAGTGTGTAGTTTGATGAGTTGCTTAACCACCATCATAGTAAATATATACAACTATTTTATTGCTCTGCAACTTTTCCTTCTGCCCTTTTGCAGTTATCTCTTCCTTCCCCAAATGCGTGATAACCACTCATGTGTTTTCAGTCAATACAGTTTTGCCTTTACTAGAAGGGCATAATAAAAGGAGTCACAATACATGCATACTAAGTGTGCTTCTTTCACTTAACATTATGCTATTGAGATACATCCATGCTATCTCATGCATTAGTAATGTATTGGTTTATTTTGGTTGTAGAGCAGTATTTCATCTCATGGGTGTACCACTGTATTAGGGTTTTCCAGAGAGACATAAACAATAGAATGTGTTTATAAATATACGAGGGCGGATTTATTAGGGAAATTGGCTCACAGGATTGTTAAGGCTCAGGAGTCCCACAATAATCTGTCTGCAAACTGGATGCCTGTAGCATGGCTTAGTCCAAGTCCAGAGGCCTCAGAACCAGGGAGTCCAATGATGACATTGGTGTAAGTACTAGAACCCAAAAGCTGAAGAGACTTGAGGCCTGATTTCCATGAACAGGAGAGCAGAGTATATCTCAGCTCCAGCATATAGACATAGAAGAACGATTCACATTTTCCTCCATTTTTGTTTTCTCCAGCACTCAGCGTATTGGGTAGTTCCTGCTCATATTGAGGGTGGATCTTTTCCACTCAGTCCATTCAGGCACTGATGCTAATCTCTTCCAGAAACACCCTCATAGACACATCTAAAATGATAGATTCTTTGCCAGGTTTCTCAGCATCCCTTAATCTAATCAAGTTGACACCTAGAATTACCCACGACAACCACAATACCTTTTAAAAATTTATTCACATTCTTATTTTACCTTACATTTTACTAATCAATATATAAATTTATCTTCCTCTTAAACTTTATTCTTTCAAATTTGAGGATATGGACTTTATACCTTTTTCTCCTTTCTCTTTCTCTCTCTCTCTCTTGTTCTTTCTCTCTCTTTCTCAAGATAATTTAATGAGATTTGATTGACATAAAAAGCTCTAGATATTTAACGTATATAACTTGTGTTTGGAGATGTATCGTTTGATGAATTGATGAGTTTGATGTTTATGGAGATAAACATTCACCCATAAAACCATCACCACAATACATGAATCTTTTCCAGAATGTCACTTAAAAGGAATCATGCGGTATGTACCTTTTTCATCTGACTTTAAGCTATCAATTCATTTAAGACATGGATGAACCTTAAATGCATATTGCTAAGTGAAAGAAGTCAGCCTTTAAAGAATTCTTTGCATTTCGGAACAGTTTTCCATTGTATCGATGTATCTCATTTTGTTTATCTGTTCACCTGTTTGCTGCATAATGATCATTTCTATTTTGGGTGATCATAAATGCAGTTTTCTATTTTGGGCAATTTTAAATGTAGCTCCTATATCACATNTGATTTTGAGCATCTTTTCATATGCATTTGCTGTCTGCATATCCTTTTTGTGAGGTGACTGTTGAGATATTTTGCCATTTTAAAAACTGTGTTCACTTTTTATCATTGAGTTTTAAGTGTTCCTTTGTAAAGTTTGGATACAAGCTCTTTATCTTTATGTGGTTTTCCGCATGTTTTCTCCCAGTGTATGGCTTGTCTTTTTATTCCCTATTTTTAAAGTGTTTTTGTTAGAGCAAAAGTTTTAAATTTTAATAAAGTCCAACTAAGGAATTTTCACAGATTGTACTTTTAGTATTATATCTAGTAACTTATCATCAGACCCACTAGTAACTCATCATCAGACCCAAGGTCATGTATATTGTCACCTATGTTTTCATCTAGAATTTTCATAGTTTTTCATTTTACACTTATGTGAATGATACATTTGATTTAATTTTTGTAAAGGTATAAAGTCTGTCTTTACATTATGTTTTAAACATATTGACATCCAAATGTTCCAGAAAATATTTGCTGAAATTTTTTCTTCATTGCATAGCCTTTGCACTGTTGTCAAGATAAGTTGACTATACACTTGAATTAAGTTGATTAATTCAATAATTTTTGTCCTTATGTTCCTTACAGACTTCCTTCTACGTGCTTTGTTTTTAATCTGTTCTTCAAATTTGCTAAGGAAGAGTCTCAGATAGTATATTTGAGGGTTTTTTAAAAAATATAACCATTAAAGGATGCAAAATTATTAAGCATGGCTTTGGTTACATCCCCCACTTTTGCTACATCGTATTTTTATTTAATGGAATAAGAAATATATTTTAAGTTATCTTGCCATTTCTTCTTTGATCCATGTATTACTTAGAAGTAATATTTTCTGTAACTTATTTACAATCTAATTGTTTATTGCTTGAGTGTGTGTTTTGTATGATTTCTATTCCTCTAAATTGTTGAAACTTTCTTTTTTCTGAAACAAAA
>NW_007727809.1:342722-343836 GCF_000696425.1 Galeopterus variegatus | reverse complement strand
AGCTGTTTGCTGCATCTTTCCTAGTGACAGTGGGTTACTGACCCTCCCCCAGGAGAATTTGATTTTGGGTAGTATCAGTGATGATGGAATGCTGAACACAGGGGTTTTTTTTCCTCTTTCATTACTTGTCACTGGCTTTTACTTATGACTTTTGTCATGATGGTTTCCTGCCCATCCTCCAGATACAGATAACTTCTGCTTTTGCCCCTGGCATAGTGGCAAAGGTTTATCAGAGACTAAATGTGTGTGTATTGGGACTGTTGATCATAAAAGGATTCTGCCTTTCCTTTGGTGGCAGATGGTTTTTGCTTTGTTGGAGGAGCTCAGTAGTTTGAGCCCATTTTTAAATAAAAAACAAAACCAATCACCATTTACATACTTGCACCCCTGAGGGAAGCTCTCACGTATCTCCTGCCCACAAACTTTCTCACATGCATCTGATGGAAGCCCATGCAAGAGCTGACAAGTGGTTGAGGACACTCCTTTTGGCTGCTGTTGGGCATTCTAGACTATCACACTAGCACATTCTTGGCATCAGGTTTTTGTAATTTATTTCTTTTNTTTTTTTTTTGCATGCCTAGGAAAATATGACTGACTGCTAGACATTGGTTGATAAAATGGCACTAAAAATTGAGGTAAAATATATTTGTGCCTAGAAATGTATGATCCTCCACTGTAAATATGGGTAACTGAGCCAGTCTATTTTGTAGCTGAGCTAGGTTTCAGTTTATTATTGCTTGAGTTCCTTTAATTGCACTCCAGTCTTCAAATTCCTCCTACTTCGTTGTGCATAGATATTTAAAGAACCAGAGCATTTTTCTCAGTGATTCTCTCTTCTGCAATTACAGCAAGCCTCCATCACAGATGGCAGTCTCTCTATGCAGACTTGCTCTTCCCTACCAATAAATTGCTGCTGCTTGTCACTTAGTGTAAAGTTCACAATGGTTATAGGAGAGCATTCTCATGTGATCTTCAGGAGTGGATTATTCTCAGCCTTACTCATCCACCACGGAAACTAAATCATTCTTTGTGTCACCAGAAACATAGTATTCAAGCTGTTTGCTGCATCTTTCCTAGTGACAGTGGGTTACTGACCCTCCCCCAGGAGAATTTG
>NW_007727809.1:339860-340794 GCF_000696425.1 Galeopterus variegatus | reverse complement strand
ATATTTCATTCAGTGAGTGAACAGAATGTTCATGACAACTGTAGGAATTTAGCATTATTGTATACAGAAGTGATGAAAGTGTTTTGGAAATGAATAAGTAAATAAATAACTGAGGTTCTAATTTTTTGCCCTCTCAATAGATTGATAAAACAAAACGTTAGCTGAGCTAAAATGAAACTGAGCCAAGAAGAATTTAAGTTCAACATAAATGGGAAAAAAATAGCAGACAGATTTATTAAAGTATGCAGTAGTCTCCCTAGGGGAGTGTTAAAGTGCTGACCTTCTGAATTATTTAAAAAGGACCTGAGAAAACATACACATACACAAAACATTAAGAGACATGTTATAAAAACTTATTTGCACTGACTGGCGATCAGGATAAAATGTTTATTTATCTTCAGTATTTCTGAAGAGCAGTGATCATAAATAAGTTTCATAATAAGTACATTTGAAAAATAAATTATAAGATTATCTAATCAAAACTATACAAGATGTGATAAAATTTTGAATTTCTATGATCATCCAATAAAATATATAATATTGGAAAGGGAGCGTTCTTCTTCCATCAATGTACAAAACTATAAGTCATAATGAAAAAGTATGGTAAATCTCACTAATTTAAATTTTAAGTATTCTTAATAGTTAATGTCAAGAACAGAAAGGCACTGGGAAAAATACTAATGACATAATAATAATAATGGTATGATAAATATGGAATTCACAATACTTAATAGAAACCAATATTTATTGAACAGTTTTTACATACATGCCAAGCTCTCTTTTACCTACTTTATAAATATTTCTTCACTGAAATTACCTAACAACCAATTGAGGTACATGATATTATTGTCCACATTATGTAGATTCAGAAACGTTTGCTTAGACATATTAACTTGTCCATGCTCACATAGCTATAAAATATTTATGCAGTGAA
>NW_007727809.1:336878-338462 GCF_000696425.1 Galeopterus variegatus | reverse complement strand
TGGCTGAGCGAGGTGCGGGCGCAACACTGAGGGTTGCGATCCCGTTGCCAGTCACGAAAAATGACAAAAAGGGAATAAAAAAAAAAAAAACTGTATAATTTTTATTTATAGGGTTTGGGTAAGATTCTGTAAATTTGGAGTAGAGGTGAATTCTCCACGGTTATTTAATGTAGGCTTTGCTATTATTTGGAATTAAAATATACAAAAAAGAGCATCAGAAATATCAAGAAGTTAGCATGTTAGTCCTCAGATTCCAGTCTCTCTCATTTTTTGCTGTGATAAAAAAGTACATAACATAAAATTTACCCTCTTTCCCTTTTTAAGGTTACAGTTCAGTAGTATTAAATACATCTGCATTATTATAAAACATCTCTCTGGAATTTAGACTTATCTTGTAGATCTGAAACTCATATCTAAACAGCTAAACAACCAGCCCATTATCTTCTACAGGAGGGGTTTCTAGCTACTGTGTTGACTCAAATTTCCTTTTAGACTTCTTTCCAACATATCAAATTTACACATTTAAGTTTGTACATCCAAAATTAGCCTCAAGTCTTCCCCTTTATCATTTTTAAGAAGGCCTCTTTGTTTAATGCTGTTTTCCAAATTATAGGTATAGCCAAAGATAATTAAATATTATAATGGTTTACATCACTATATAGTTCTGTATATTGATTTCACAATATGAATATTTCAGCTTATGTATACCAAATATGTTTAGCTGTGCTCAAAATATTCTTCTATAATGTCAGAAGTTAATGGCATATAAAGTAGAACCTGATTAAAACTTTGCAAAGGTTAAATTATGGGCCCAGTTTCTAAGGCTTTGTAATACCACTCATGTGATTTATAACAATCATGAATTTTTTCTAACTTTTGGAATATGTAAACATGTCTATTTCTTGAGTTTGAATCAGAAACAACTCATTTATTTTTTAGACTATTAATTATTTACTAGGATAAATGTATATTAAGATACTTCAAAATCCCTGGGAACAGTAACTCCATCTTGAAGTTCTAGTTTTATGTCACTAAACATTGAGTCCTGAAATTGTGTCTTCTCCTGGGATGAGTTCACCAACTAATAATTTGAAGAAAGTCATTCCAGGATAAACCCTAACACATGGTGTGGCCAGTTCTCATGCACAACTAGAACTGCCGTTCCATTCATCCTCGTTTCAATTTTGTCAAATTCTTTTGTGTACTTGCATTAGTCTGTCTTAGTGTTGCTATAACAGAATACCTGAGACGGGGTAATTTATAAAGAAAAGAGGGTTTATTTGGCTCATGATTGTGGGACAGTGGCATCTGGTGTAGGCTTCAGGCCACTTTTACTCATGGCAGAAAATGGCAGGCCAGCTCGTGGGTACCAGCAGATCACATGGTGACAGGAAGCAAGAGAGAAAGAGAGGGGAGGTGCCAAGCTCCAATAAACAACCAGCTGTCACAGGAACTAATAGAGAACTCAGTCACTACCCCCACCTCCAAGGACAGCATTAACTCACTCATACAGGATCAACTCCCATTACTCAAACAGCTCCCAACACTGCCACATTGGGGATTACATTTCCACATGAGTTTTGA
>NW_007727809.1:334667-336155 GCF_000696425.1 Galeopterus variegatus | reverse complement strand
TTTTTTTGTATGCATGTTTTATGCACTCATAAAATTCATAGTCCTAATTTTCTTTTTCATGATACAAACTTTTGGTTTTGGGGGGCATCTCACTAGCACTTACAGTGATATTCATGTTTGCTTTGTGCCATTTTTGGCCTCATAATTTAATTTGGAGTACATATGGTGAATCTGTGAGATAGCCAGCTGGGAGTTAGGTTTATAAAGTTTTTAAGATGAGGTAACCCTTGTCAATCAATAGAACTGGCCTAAGTGATAACTAACCTGTCTTCCATATCACAGCACAGGAGTTTTATTGAAACATTCACTTAAATTGAATTCAAAGATATGCCAAGGTTTGCTACTCAAAGTGTAGTCTGCAGACCAGCATCACTGATATCATTTGTGAAACTGTCAAAAATGCATAAACTCAGGAAGTACCGCAGAACAACTGAAGTAAAATCTGTATTTTAACAAGATTCTGATTGATTACTATGCTCATGATGCACTGTACCAAGGTGAAATAAATAAAATTTGATTTATCCAGTATATTGTTCTTTGCCACCAAAAATCAACATCCACTTTGATCTACAAGGTTTTCAGTAGCCANAACAGAAGAGCCCACCAACCTGTGTTTTAGAGACCTCTCCAGGTAATTCTACTCAGAGAAACAGTTAAGAATTACTGCTATAACCTATAGTGTAACATATGATAAAACACAGCTTTTTCATCAGTGCAAGTATTCTCAAACTAAAAGAGAAAAAAAAATGGACAGCACCAACTATATATCTGATATTTCCTTTTGTAGCCCAAGCACATTGTTAAGTGATATCTACTTTAGTTGTTTTTAAATTACTGTAGCTCAATTTGTAGCTTTGATAATAGTTCCACGAAGTTTACTGTATATTTGTATATGCTCTTAAAACGAGTATTCAATGATGTGTGGTTCGTCAAGGTTATTTGTAACACCAGTCATTTCAATTTCAATGCTCATCACTTGTGAGGCTGCAGATGTGGCTGGTTTCTGACTGCCTCCAACACAGAGTGCCCTCCACTCTCCAGCTGAGCCCAAGATGCTGACAATACAGGTGCAGGAAGGGGTCATTGTGCGAAGCTAATTTCAGGTACCTTTGTGAGGCAGTGATTCTTTTCACAAAGTGGCTAATTATAAATACTGTGACACAATTGATATTATTTTTCCTCTCACTGTTACCTTGCTCTCATGCTTGTGACCATGTATTCACCAGTACTGCTGATGGGAATTCGGCATAGAAAATCTGGATGGCTCAAAGCAAATGCAACATTTGAACTAAAATATCCATGAAATTGCTGTAAAGTCTAATTTGGAAGTGAACACTTTCAGGGAAATGTTGAGAATGTGAAAACAGTATTTGTGCTGGCATGACTCTAATAAGATTTACGTAGCAGAACTAGAATAGGGTTTGAGAGACATACAAGAAAAATAATTATTTTCTTACATCAGAAATAGGCAGTCCAATTGCCATTTAA
>NW_007727809.1:330843-333318 GCF_000696425.1 Galeopterus variegatus | reverse complement strand
ATATTGTTCTTTGCCACCAAAAATCAACATCCACTTTGATCTACAAGGTTTTCAGTAGCCAGTTTGGGGGATAAAATGCACAGAAATTATGTCATCAGCATAAATCTTAGGCATTTCTCATAAGTATAGAGACTTTTTTTGTTTGTATATACCATTATGTTAGAATCTCTGTAATAGTTATTTGATATTGAACAAGTTACTTAATTTTTCTGTTCTTTAATTTTCCCACCAGTAAAATGGAGACAACAATGATACTTCAATTATAAGATGGTTGTGAGAATTACATAAATTACACATATAAAATGCTTTAGAAGAGTGTCAGACACATAGTAGTTCTCAATGATCATTTACTCTTTGTGTTGTTTTTTAATGTTAGGCACAGAAGGGTGATTCTCAGTCTTCAGAACAAGTGAGAAGAAGAGGGAACCAAGATAAGTGAGTGAGTGTGAATTTAAAGATGCTGTTGAGAGGTCATTTGGTTTGCCTTGATTCTTCATGGTACCCCTTCCTTCTTGGGTGAAAAAAAAACACAAAGTAAGACTAGTCCAGTTGAGCTTCAGTGGTCACTATTCACTATAGGTTGCATAAAGATTTTGACCATAGGGTCTAGAAAAATGCACCTGCCACTCCTGAGGCTGGCATACATTGCTCAGCCAAGTTCAGCCAGAACAACAGAAGGTATAGTTAGCAATACCCACAATCAGCACAATTGTATAGCACTCTTCGTCAAAGAGGTACAGCACACCCCCAAAAGGCAGTTGGTGGCATTAAAGAATTAAAAATAAAACATGAAAGAAACAGAGATTTCTCAAGGAATTTTTGTTGTTGTTGTCTACAGGGAATTTATAGAAAGGATGATGTACTTGAAGGAGAAATCTGGCCAGAGGGGATAAAATTTCACTTGGTACTCTGGCCACTCTGAGTATTAACACATCTCTTGATTTTTAAAATAGTGTGGTTTTACTTAGGATCACTTTTATAGAAGATTACTTAGGATCAAACTCCTAGAAATATGACTATTTTAAGAAAGGTATATCTCTTGTTTAAATGTAATAATAGGGAAAAAAAGTACAGACTGAAAAGTACAGACTGAATCTTCCCTGAAAAGGCAGTTTCAGATTATGTTTCATAGAGAATTATAATGAATCAGTGTAACATTGCTTTAAAAAAAAAATGAAACGGGAAAAGGCACAACTAAAAATTACTCCTTGAAAATGAGGGAACTTTTTATATTTTCCACGTGGAAAGTGACAATAATTTATGACAGCACTTATGAAATATACAGGATAGTATACAATCCATAGTGAATAATAATAATTCTAATGATCATATTAGAAACATATATTCTTACACATTTGACTTTTTAAAGTGCAAATGAAATGACTTTGCATGCATTGCTTCTAACAGTAATCTACAAGATAGGTATTATTATTACCAGATAGTATTATTTCTTTTTTGAAGATGAGGAATATAATGTTCAGAGATGTTATGTAACTTGTTACAGGTTGGAGATAGGGTGGTGCTAAGTCATAACCAGAAGGGTCATTCTCATTAGTCTACATGAATACCTTCCCTTAAGCCAAGCCAAGGACACTTTCCTTCTAAGAATAACATTTCTACTCTTCCCCAAACCATGCTGCTGCACTTCTGTATTGACACTCAGAGCCTCCACTGCACTGGTAATAAAGAAGCACTCAACCCGATATGTACAAATGGCTCGTAAGTACCCATACTTTAAAAAATTATGTTCTTCCGCAGTTGAACATGGTAGAAATTTAAACATTCTCATTTGCTAGAAAGTCATTTCCACTGAGAAAACAATATTCCAATTTATATTAGCATCACCTATACTATATTAAAGGATATGTCTAACAACATTTATTGTTCCTACACATCAGAGATTATGTGATGTTCTTTCACATTTCTCCTGAAAAGACAGTCTCCATAGTGTATAAACAATTGGTGCTTGATAAATATTCGCTAATGATTAGGGGGGGTTGGAGATATAATAAAGTTTCTTCCGTTCGAGTTATACAGGGCTGCTGAGAAGGGGATCTCTCTTTCCGAAAGTAAACTAAATAGAAATTGAGTGGAAGGAGGATTTATCTTTCCTCTGAATCTTAGGCCATATCACAGGCCTTTTCTCTTCCAGGTAAAAAGGGAAGATTAAGCACCTTAGGTTTTCGACAAACTCTTGAATTTACAAAATATGAGCAACGACATTTCCACTTGCATCGGAAAGATTAAATATAATTGTTTCTAAGCTCTTCCTAAGATGAAGTTCAGGACAGCCATCTTTCTAAATGTGTACATAATTTTCATACAAATTATTTTCTGTTTGCTCTCAAGTATTTATGACTCTGTGACTGTTTTCACTGATACTTTTTTTTTCTTTTCCTTTAAAGTGTGTTTTTTTTTTTTCTTATTCATGTTATGCTTGCAGCCTGTTTCATTTTTTTGAAAATTTAAAAACCA
>NW_007727809.1:329378-330543 GCF_000696425.1 Galeopterus variegatus | reverse complement strand
AAGATATAGACTCCTCAGCTTTGCAGATGCACTGAGTAGAGACTGTCTCTCAAGGGACAGAAGAGTGGAAGAAATACAAAGGGAAAGCTTGCTAGATTTGGCCACGTATAAATATAAAATGTTTACATGTTAAAACACATGAAAAGGGACACTGCGATGTAAAAATAGGTAAAGGAATGTAACATAATAATGCTCGACATAAAATACGGACTATAAACCTATAAAAGATACTGATCTTCACTTGTAATTAAGCAAAAGATAATGCAATTAAAATAACAATGAGACACCCTCATTAAAAAAGACAAAAAAACATGCTAGCAGTAAATGGGAATCAGGCACTTTTGTACATTATTATTGAGAATGGAGGAAATACATAATACACACATTTAGAGCAAAATTGTTTCTGTCTATGTATATTAAACTTAAAATATCTATCATTTTGATACAGTACTGTTATTGAAATTTATCACAGGGAGACAATTAAAAAATATCTAAAAAATTTTTATGTAAGGGATTTCATTATTTATCTGTAAGTGTTAATGGAAATGGAGACCACATGTTAGAGTTTAATGTGTTCAATAATTTATGGCAAACATAACATAATACCGGAAAGAAGTTAAAATATTAATTTTAAAGAATCTGTAAGGATACAGGGGAATAATTTAAACAGTTCACAAAACAACATGTACATTATAAGGTTAATTATGTAGCATTCAAAAACTCAATACCAAATATAAGAAATGGTTATACCTTGATGATGAAATTAGGATTTAATTTTTTCTCAACTTTTGAAAATCAAATTCATAAAGGTAAATGTATCTAATGTACAGAAAGTTGTATAATTAGGAGCAAAATATTTCTAAACTGAACCTTCCCAACCTTCAGGCTTACTCACTGGAGGTAATGAGTTAAAAATAGTGTTTTGTTTTTAGCCCTGGTGGATAAATTCATAATCTTGAAAATATTCTTTTACCACTATTTGTCTGTCTGGTAGATGAAGATTTAGCCCATTTATATCACCTGCATTTACCTTTTCTCTTTCCTACTTATATAGTCATATCATGTAGTGTATTTTTTTCTGTTGGTTAAATTTTTAAAGTAAATAAATCATTTAAGCCACAATTCTTACTATTTCAACTGTAGAAATGATCTCTTGACTTCTCAT
>NW_007727809.1:326854-328375 GCF_000696425.1 Galeopterus variegatus | reverse complement strand
AAATCATTTAAGCCACAATTCTTACTATTTCAACTGTAGAAATGATCTCTTGACTTCTCATTTGTTAGATGTGACTATAACTTTCCAATTCTTTTATTTACTTTTTTCCTCTTCCTCTATAGTTATATTTCTGATATTGATAGTATTATTTTTGCATCTGTAAGACAATAGTTATGTGGTCACCATATTAACTTTTATAATTTCTGTGGAGATTGATTCTTATGTTTTAAAACTATTAGAGAGGATTAGCTTGATTATGACTATGTAATATTTTTTCACTGCAAAGTCAGGTGGTTGATTACATATTCTTTTTTGACTACCATGTCATAATCACTTGGCCAGTAAAAATAGAATATTTGTAGGATCCAGTTATTTTCCTTTAACGCTGTGGTTGCCTTGAGAATGAGCCTTGTGAAGCTTCAAGTGCAGGAAACGTACTAACCCAAGACCCCAGCTGCTGTGCTGGACTCTCAGAGGCTGCTCCTAGGCAATGTTGACCATGGAACAATCACTTAACACATTCCTGGGACACATGGGGCTCTTCTAATCGCTGCTTTTGGCTCAAGGACTCCTTAAAGGCCTTGCTGTACCTTCCTTTAACTGCTCAGCAGTCTGGGACACTGCTATCTAAGCTTCCTTCCCTCTCTTCTTCACTGAGAGTCAGACTTGTGTTACACTCTGAAAGCTCTTCCAGTCTTCCCAGCTTTCTTCCCATTTCCTCCTACAATCATTTACCCTAATAACATCCTTGCAGGTTTAATCCTGTCATGGCATCTGCTTCTCTGGCCACCCACACTAAGATAGAAGCACAATGACAAAATTGCCTCACCACACATTTCTTAGACTCTATCCCCATCATTAAGTGATTTATGACCACATATTACATAAAATATATTAGCTATGCATTAATATGTTAACACAATAAATATATTAATAATTGTTAACTAATCAATTTTTGTTTTTTATTACATAAAAAAGCATTACATCTTTTTGTTTAAATTTTCAATTTATACTGCTGATTCTGATGCTTACCATTTTTTTATGCTCATGATTTCCCCCCAGAGAACTTTGTTTTCCTGTTTCAATTCTTATCCTAGAATTTATTTTCACTTTTCTCCAGGTTTGAAATTACTATTGACTGGTAATGTTTTCTTGACTTGTTCCTCTTTTTTTTTTTTTTCTTTGAGACACATACTCAACTAATTTCCTAAGAAAAGATGTGCCAGGAATAAATTTCTGAGTTTTGGAATTTTGCAATGCTTTTGATCTCACTTAGATATTATTGATAATTTGTCAGGATTTTCAATTCTAGCTAGAAAATACTATTTTCTTAGAATTTGGAGGGCTTTGCCTATTGTCATCTAACATACTGTCTTGCTGATAAGAATTCTGAGACCAGTCAGTTTCTCTTTACATTATTGTTATCTGCTTTCTTTATCAATTATCTTATAATCTTTTCTATATTATTCACATACTGAATTTCAAAGACAAATTTTGTGCACGTGTGTGTGTGTGTGTGTG
>NW_007727809.1:325387-326212 GCF_000696425.1 Galeopterus variegatus | reverse complement strand
TTTATCCCTACTCTACCCCCATTATCAGTTTACTTTGTATTTGGTCAATATGAAAAATAGTTTCTATTTACTTCCTAGCTGATCTGTTATTTTTTATAAACCTCATGTTACTTCTAAGGATACACATTTCAATTAATAATAACAGTCTTTTCCTGTTCACATAGTGTATTCATAGTTCAACTCCACACCAGTGCTGGTTTAGATAGTTTCTTTTATATAGAGTTTCCTTCAGATTGTGTTCCACCTTCTCTTCCTCAAAATAACACCTGCGTATATCAGGGGTCTCACTGTGCCTTTGCTATGGTTAAAAGGATCTTAAATTCATGAATGTCTTTGGATCTGTGCTATTTTCTCCTGTGAAGGGCTGGTCTGGTATTATTACCGGACAAGTAACCATTGACTTTGGAAAGGTCTTGTTTGGCATTTTGCAATGACATGCAACACCTTCTGCTAGAATCTATGCTGCTTCTCCATATGCCTTTGATCTTAAATTCCTCACATTCATAGATTTCTTTTCTCCCCTCCCAGGCCTCTAAACATTTATTTATTTTGTTTCTCTGTTTGTTTGTTTTAAATAAAGAAAAGTTTTTATTGGAGCAGAAAACTTCCCAATGTACAATTTTTTCAACATTTTTTATTTTAATTTACCAATATACAATGTAGTTGATTTTTGTGTCCCTTAACCAATTCTTCCTTTCCCCCCTCCCTCCCCCGCTCCCCCCCATCAACATCATATATGTTCACTTGTCTTAAAAAGCTAAAGGAATTGTGATTGTTTTGTCCTTCCCCCCCTTCCCATTTATTTGTTTATTTATTTATTTATTT
>NW_007727809.1:310290-324879 GCF_000696425.1 Galeopterus variegatus | reverse complement strand
AATTGTGATTGTTTTGTCCTTCCCCCCCTTCCCATTTATTTGTTTATTTATTTATTTATTTATTTATTTTAGCTCCCACAAATAAGTGAGAACACGTGGTATTTCTCTTTCTGTGCCTGGCTTATATACTTAATATAATTTTCTCTAAGTCCATCCATGTTGCTGCCAATGATAGTATTTCTTTCTTTCTTTCTTTCTTTCTTTCTTTTTTTTTTTTAATAGCAGCGTAGTATTCTGGTATTCCATTATGTAGATATACCACATTTTCCTTATCCACTCATACGATGATGGACATTTAGGCTGGCTCCAACTCCTGGCTATTGCAAATAGTGCTGCAATAAACATGGGAGTATAGGTATCCCTTTGACATAATGATTTTCATTCCTCTGGGGACATACCCAGCAGTAGAATAGCTGGGTCATATGGTAGACCTATCTGTAATTGTTTGAGGAACCTCCATACCATTTTCCACAAAGTTTGCACCATTTTGCAGTTCCACCAGCAGTGTAGGAGGGTTCCTTTCTCTCCACATCGTCTTCAGCACTTATTGTTCTCAGTCTTTTGGATATTAGCCATCCTAACAGGAGTGAGATGATATCTCAAAGTGGTTTTGATTTGCATTTTCCAAATGCTGAGTGATGGTGAGCATTTTTTCATGTGTCTGTTGGCCATTCATACATCTTTCTTTGAGAAATGCCTGTTCAGCTTTGAGAAATCTCTATTCAGCTACTTTGCCCATTTCTTAATTGGGTTACTTGATTTTTTGCTGTTAAGTTGTTCTAGTTCCTTGTATATTCTGGATATTAATACATACGCTTACAGCCATGTGATCTTCCACAAAGGCACCAAGTCTACACACTGGGGAAGAGACTGCCTCTTCAGTAAATGGTGCTGGGAAAATTAGGCATTTATATATAGGAGAATGAAACTAGAAGGCATTTATATGTAGGAGAATGAAACTAGACCCATACCTCTCACCATATACCAAAATCAACTCAAAATGGATTAAAGAATTAAATATACACCCTGAAACAATAAAATTCCTGAAATAAAACATAAGGAAACACTCTAGGAAGTAGGATTGGGTACAGACTTTATGAATATGACTCCCAAAGCACAGGCAACCAAAGGAAAAATAAACAAATGGGTTTATATCAAACTAAAAAGCTTCTGCACAGCAAAAGAAACAATCAACAGAGCAAAAAGACAACCAATAGGTTGGGAGAAAATATTTGCAAAGTATGCATCTAACCTTTTACTGATGTGCTCCTGTTTACGTAGTGATATAAGGAATTATTTCTAGACTGCCTACTCCCTACACACAGTTTGGGGACAAGGGTGGACAATTGTATTTGTATCTTACTAATTGCTTCTCCCAATTCTTATCCTCTTCTTATCTTCATCATCTCTCTAATACCGGTGGGTATGGCACTGATGTGGAAACCAAGGTTCTTCAGTGAACCTTGAAGCTTTCTCTGTGTTAGTTCAAGGGAAACAGGACACTTGATTTACCAATCAGTTTCCTAGTGCATATTTGTTTACATTTAAAACTCGCCCCCCATTAAAATTAGGGCCTATAATGTACTAAGTGACGATTAACAATGGGGACCTCATCACTTTACCACTGTCTTCCTTCTTCCTCTGATCCTGAAAGTTGAAGAAAGTATAGAGCAGCCTATTTTTTTTTCCCCTCCCCAAGTCAGGTTTCATGACAGCCCAGTGGCAACTGGAGTCAGGAGAGAAACCAGTTATTTGATAGGGAACAAATCAGGAGGTGTTTCCCAAATACTGTATTTACCATTGGATCTTTTTGGTGGCCACTAATGAAAGATTTCTAACTTCCCCTCCCAGGTTTGGAACTTTTTGAGAAATAAGAGATAGGAATCAGAGACATGGAGAAAAAAATGCATCTTTATTACTGACAAAGCTATTTGGCTTTAAGATTATGACCACCTGGACTTGAAATGCTCCATCTCAGTGTTAATCAGACTGATCCACCTAATAGCAGAACTGAACAATGATGGCTTTCCTGACCAGAGAAAGCTTATCCTATAAGGAGTAGAGAAAGCAGTCATCTTGCGAGCTGGGTGGCACTACAGGAGAACTTGGAAGGCCAGTCAAAGCCAATCGAGCAAATGTGTGGCTTCTCTGCCCTCAGACAGAGGAAATGGGAGAGAGCAGAGTATAGCTGAATGTGTTCCTTCCATACCTTTATTCCCTGGGTTATGGAGTAGGAATGTGTTTTTCTTTGATGGAAATATGAAGAATGGAAACTATTTATTTTCCCTAATCCTTCTCAGACTTTTTGTTCTTATTAGGCTAAAAAAATAATTCTGTAATCAGCCCTGATCATGGCTGCTCACTTTAGTAAAGCAGAGGAGTGATTTGTTAGGATAGTCCTGTTCCCAACATCATGAGGCTACTCTACTACTGCCAACACTGCTTCTGTGTTACTTCTCCTGCGTTCACTTGCAGGCAGTTTAGCTATTGACACACAGGATTTCGATGTGGGTTAGAACCTTACTACTGCAGACCAGAAGCTTCAGCGTCACATTGAAGCTTGTTAGAAATGCAAAATTTTAGACACAATTTAGAACTACTTTCTTCTATAGTTTAACAGGATGCCCAGGTAATTCTAAATGTACATTAAAGTCAGAGAAGCACTGGGTTAGGACAAGTTATTAATTAAAGTAACTTAAAGGCTTGAATTTTTCCTTCCAATCAGTTTCCTAATACCAATTATGTATTACTACTATCTTCACTATCTTCACCAGGTATTTGGGCTGGCCAGTTAGCTCAGTTGGTTAGAGCACAGCCTTGTAACTCCAAGGTCAAGTGTTCAGTTCCTGGTACCAGCCAGATGCCAAAAAAAAAAAAAAAAAAAAAAATTCGGTGTACTTCACCAGATATTATGAGATGAAATTAAATAGTAGTGGATAAAATAATAAAATAGATAAAATAATAGCAATTGTAATAACCTGATGATAGTTACCCACATATTTCCTATATTTGAATTTAACTCCCTCCCATGATAGCGCTCATAAGAAAGATGTTATCCAAAAATTGAATCCCTTCACTCAAATATAAATATAAAATATAAAAATGTCAAAGTCCACAGTTTTAGTTAAAGTAAAAAAAAAATGAGATTCTAAGAATTAAACTCTTTGATATTGTGAGCTAAAGTCCCTTCTTGAGGTTCTGGGGCAGATAGGCACTGCAATGGCTGTGCAGATCTGTATCTCTTCAACAGCTAGAGAAGGGACTGTCATCCACTCACTCATACTGTCTCCTCACTCAGAAAGTGGCATTTCAGGCATATGTTCCTTTTAGCAATGTGTGGAAATTTGCACTGATTGTGGCCCAGTTCCCAGATCCTGAGATTGTGATTTCTTTCTTTCCTGTTCTATTGGGCATAAAACCAAAAAAAAAAAAAAAAAGCCTTTTTTTGACCAGTTTCTTTTCGCAACACCTTGAGGGCCTGACCCAATTTTCTTCAGCTTTTGAATATTTGCAGCCTTGATTAGCATTTACTTTCTACTCTCTTTCTCTGCAGTAGTGAACTATGCCTTCCTTTACCTTTTATTTCTTTTACACCTCACATTTTGAAGAAGCCTCAGCTAAGATTTTAGCAGTTTAATCTGAGTTCACTTTTTTTCCATCTACCATATGTAGAGCTAGCAATTTTGCTAGATATAAGGACTTATTTTTCCCTTTCTCTGGCAGTGGTAGACATTTGTAATTCCTATGGAATCCTCTCGCTTTTGTTTTGTGAGGGTCCCCTGGTGAGATAGAACAAATGAACAAGTTTTGGGTCTGTAAAGTGCAATGAATATTGAAAGAAATATTATGCACCTTTACTTCCCTCATCTGAATCTTTCCACTAAGGGGACATTTTCCCATCATGCCAGGGGTGGACAAGATTTATTATTGTCCTGTCTGGCTCTTTTTCAAGGTGTCTTGTGTCCTGTGTGTCTGCTTCTTCACAGCACAAGCAATGCTCCTCATCCTGCATGAACTGGGTCACCCTGAAACTCACCCAGTGGTTGCGTGAGTCTTTCTCTCTCAAATTTATTTGGGTTTTCTCTACTACTTAATATTTCTAAGTATTTCTCTGACTACTTAGTCCTTATCTTCAAATTGTGATTTACCGTTTTTTAAATGGATTGGATCTTGCCTGTTTTCTGTTGTTACCTTTTTTTTTTTTTTTTTTTTTTTTTTTTTTAACACAGCCACTCATTCTGATCCTGTAGAAACCAAAACAGCTTTAAAACTAATTACACCCAGGTGTGTATCTTCTGCTTTCATATGCCTGGCTTGACCTCCACAATCTCATTTTTCCTCTTTCATTTGTATATATCCTTTCCTTCAAAATCACAACATTTCTCATATGGAAATTCCTTTTCCAGCTTAATTAGCTTATACTTATTATGCTTTCACTCTTTACTATTCCTGATTTCAAGACCATTTTTAAATCAATCCAGTCACTTGTAGATTTCCTAAGAAATGAGATTCTCAGAGACAGAAGGTTCCAGCTCAGGCTTTTAAAATTGCCTTCTTAAGTCCTTGGACTTGCAATAATTTTGTTGACATGTTGTTTGGCCTCAATCGAAGTTGATGGCTTATTCTTTATAAATTAATGACCTCTCTTCCTATCGTATTTTTTTATAATAAGATCTACTGAGCTTATGTGAATAGAACTGCAATCTGGATCTCTGAAATCTTAAACTTTAATCAGAGTTTTGGAAGTGATTCAATCCAGGTCTTGTTCGAGACCAAGTGAAGGCATTTGACGGAAGGCAACGTGTATGTTGCTAAAGATGATTACCTTTAGATATTTTTCTCCTAACCATTAATGTAATTACAAGCTAACAGTTATAAAGACTGACAGAATCTGACCTGGCACTGTCTAGCTCACACTTTGGAGTTCTCACTTGGAACTTAGCTGCCTTGCCATTGTAAATTCTAATCTGAGGTAATGGCTGAGAAAGACAAGAAAAATAGGGAAAATTAATATACACTTCAATGACATAAAAGCTTGTCTAATTTTTGCTTGGTTTAAGTAAGCATAAAGTAAGTCTCAATGTCTTCTTTTGTTCATTATTACTTATCTGCTAGGTAACATCTGTTCAGCTTGGGTGGAATCATATTCAGTCATAAGGGACTATCTCATGCCTTAGGTCAGATCAATGTTAACTGCAGAGAATGCTATTCCTGCTTATTAAGGCTTATACAGCTCACACTTAATAATTCAAGGGCCCATTAAAAACAGCATTGAACCTCTAAAAACAGCTAATCTCCTATGTATAAGGCACTGTTGAAAGTCTAAATCCAAAATGCAACATGACCTTTACTCTCTCAGACCTTTCACAAGTCCTGTACCAGAAACTTGAATCTCATTTAGTTCCCAAATACCTGTTCTTGCATATTCTCAAGGTTTCGGGTTAATACTGTAACATTAAATTAAATAAGAAGGAGGCCATTGGCCTGAGGCTGTCTACCTATTTTGAGTTTCTACTTACCAAATACCTGTTCTTGCATATTCTCAAGGTTTCGGGTTAATACTGTAACACTAAATTAAATAAGAAGGAGGCCATTGGCCTGAGGCTGTCTACCTATTTTGAGTTTCTACTTAATCAAACTGCAGCCTATTTTAGTATGTAAACAAACTGAAAACTAATTTAGGAGTATATTTTGTAATAAACAGCTGAGTTCCATCTAATCACAAGCAGCAGAGCTTCAGCCAAGCACAAGCAGCCAACTGATCAGACCATGCCCAGATAAGGCAATTGTCTAGCTGTGGTCCATTAGATGATTTTTCTGCTTTGCTTCTGTGATTAGCCTATAAAAGCTCACTGTCCACCCCTTCTAGATCTGAGTGCTACCCCATTCAAGTCATGATTCATCCTTTGCTAAAATAATCTCTGTTTAGTTTAATTTCTGTAAAGTTTTTCTTTTATCAGGTGGATGCTGAGCTTTTCTGGAGCCAAACAAACACCCCTTTCTACTTTTCTTGGATTTGAAACAAGACACAACAAAACAATGTAAGGAGGAAAGCCAGGTGTATTACTGATAATGTTGAGTAGAGAACAGAACTTTAGTTAACTTGGCCAAATTCACCCTGGAATTACATAGATTTAGTTGTGCCGCCCCCAGTGTCATTGGAAATATACACAACTCCCCTTCAGGGCAAGAGCCACATTCTTAGCTTACTCTATGGAGCAACAGAGAGTGCATATGTCACTCAAAGCAGCTTGGTGAAAAGAAACATAGGAGACACTGAGTCAACCATAATCATTTATTTCCCTAAATGCATTAGTCATGTGTGTTTCTCCCACACATTTTATTACTCGGGAATTGTGCATAAAGTTACTTCTTTCTAAGAAAACAAGAGAAATCAGGAATAAACACTCCCACTATATAATGTAAATGTGGATGGAGACAATGATTTCTGCATTCAGTTGATTATTCTTTTCACCTACTTTTTAGCCAGCTATTTTGGAAATTAATTGAAAGGAGTAAATATTGTCCTCCCCAAAGCATGCAAGCATTAATTATTCTTATTTTGGCAGTTAGATTCTAAGACATTTCCCAAATAATCATCTGCTTGAAAGTCATGCCTGATCTAGCTTTAAAATCAACTTTTCTAATAAATAAAATTTGATTGTTGTTTTAATTGGTGCTCATGGAATAAAGAGATGAGTGGCTTTTTAAAAGGTTAAAAATCACCGAACAAATGTGTCTTTATCTGGGTGAGGTTGGGAAGGGGATTCTTCTTAATGAGGTCAAAGAGATACAGGTTCCAGTCCCAGCTCTACTATTTTACACAACTGACATTCTCTTTATGTTTTGTTTTTCACTTTCTTAAAATGAACCTAAAAACGTTCATATTGTTATTGCTGTGATTAAATAAGAAAGTATATGTAAATGGCATAACATATTGCCTGACTTATTTCTCAAGTAAAGTTAGCTCTGCATTAATAATTATCAGCATCATTAAAGACAAAAGTTATTTTGTGATCTTATCTACAAATGTTAATATTTTCATACATATTTACAAGGGTACTTCGAAAAGATTGTGGAAAAATGGAATTGGAAGTTAATACAAATCTTTCCATGAACTTTTTGAAGAGCCTTTGTATACATAAAACCTGATAATTATTGAAACAATTACCTCATTTCTGTCTTTTTCTCTTCTTTTTTTTTTTTTTAACCTGCACAAGGTATTACTGCTATTAGAAATTAGATTAGTGAATCTGTTCGCCCATAAGAGGATTTTTCCCTGAATTTTCTCCCTAGGCAACCAAATGATAATAGTTAAAATATGTCTCATAAGATTTTTCTATTAACATCATTGCAAAGAACATGTAATAATTCCTCCACCATTCATCTGAGCAGCCATGTACTCAGGGATAAATGGTGCTGTGAGAAGTTTGTGTCTCCTTGTGTCTCTCTGAGGATGCAGTGATGGCTGTGGTGAGGTGAACAGCGCAAGGGAAAGAGAGCACAATTCAGTCATAAATAGAACATGTAAGCTGCTTGAAAGGGATAACCAGAGGACGAAAACCTTACCACTGCCTAGTTTCCCTGTGGAAACCAGAGACATAAAATTTTCAAAAGTTATTTACTGAACTGCCAATTAAATTGACTAATATTAGGTAACCTTCATTTGGCTACATCCACTGGAGACATGAGGTGGCAGCTAAAGTAGGAGTTTTAGGATAGGATGTAGACAGAATTCTGCCAACTTCCTCCAGATACGGGATTACAAGACAAGATGATCTTTGTCACAGCCGGAGGCTTAGATAGCCTTGACCAAATGTTAGTTCCAGAAAATTGTGAGGCAATGACTTCTGTGATTATTTTGAGCCTGTGGTCAAGTCGAAGGTGTTGTACTTAGTAATGAACAGATATACCTTTAACACTGCTTCAGGCACTCATGCTTCTGCTCAAACAAATACATGTTAGTCAAAAAATAGAGGAGCTATTTTAGAGGATTTTGTTATGACTGCTAGAAACATCCTTTGGAATATGTGCATTACTAAATTAAAAATACAGATGATTCCAATTGTTCCTAAAAGATACATGCTATTTTACACTCTTAGGTAAAATATGAAAGTTACTTGAATAAATACATATTTTTTATTAATAATTTGAGAGATTTCAAAGATGGAAGGATATAAAGATTATATATTTTGTTCCTAATTTTTTCAGGTCATGAAGGAAGCTAGTAGAGCTACCTGCGTCTCATCATATCTGCCAATAGTAGTCTATGGTAAGAATAACAGTGACCTAACAATAGATATTAGTGTTATTTTTCAAAATCATGACATAAAATAATTATATATTTTGTTCCTAATTTTTTCAGGTCATGAAGGAAGCTAGTAGAACTACCTGCGTCTCATCATATCTGCCAATAGTAGTCTATGATAAGAATAACAGTGACCTAACAATAGATATTAGTGTTATTTTTCAAAATCATGACATAAAATGCAGAATGCAGTCATTGCATACATGTGTAGAAAAATCTCCATTATGTGCAGATACTCTGTTTTAAGAGATCTGAATCCAATTATAATTGTCTAGGGTTCTTACAGAATTTGATCAAGAAAATGTAAACCTCTGTCAAAAACCCTTGAAAAGTTAGGTGTTCAGAACATCAAGAAATAATTGTATTGTGATGAAAATTCTCATTGAAGGACCCCTTTTTGAGTTTGCCCTCTCACTGAAAGTACACACTATTTTTGCNTTTTTTTTTTTTTTTTTTTTTTTTTTTTTTAACACAGCCACTCATTCTGATCCTGTAGAAACCAAAACAGCTTTAAAACTAATTACACCCAGGTGTGTATCTTCTGCTTTCATATGCCTGGCTTGACCTCCACAATCTCATTTTTCCTCTTTCATTCGTATATATCCTTTCCTTCAAAATCACAACATTTCTCATATGGAAATTCCTTTTCCAGCTTAATTAGCTTATACTTATTATGCTTTCACTCTTTACTATTCCTGATTTCAAGACCATTTTTAAATCAATCCAGTCACTTGTAGATTTCCTAAGAAATGAGATTCTCAGAGACAGAAGGTTCCAGCTCAGGCTTTTAAAATTGCCTTCTTAAGTCCTTGGACTTGCAATAATTTTGTTGACATGTTGTTTGGCCTCAATCGAAGTTGATGGCTTATTCTTTATAAATTAATGACCTCTCTTCCTATCGTATTTTTTTATAATAAGATCTACTGAGCTTATGTGAATAGAACTGCAATCTGGATCTCTGAAATCTTAAACTTTAATCAGAGTTTTGGAAGTGATTCAATCCAGGTCTTGTTCGAGACCAAGTGAAGGCATTTGACGGAAGGCAACGTGTATGTTGCTAAAGATGATTACCTTTAGATATTTTTCTCCTAACCATTAATGTAATTACAAGCTAACAGTTATAAAGACTGACAGAATCTGACCTGGCACTGTCTAGCTCACACTTTGGAGTTCTCACTTGGAACTTAGCTGCCTTGCCATTGTAAATTCTAATCTGAGGTAATGGCTGAGAAAGACAAGAAAAATAGGGAAAATTAATATACACTTCAATGACATAAAAGCTTGTCTAATTTTTGCTTGGTTTAAGTAAGCATAAAGTAAGTCTCAATGTCTTCTTTTGTTCATTATTACTTATCTGCTAGGTAACATCTGTTCAGCTTGGGTGGAATCATATTCAGTCATAAGGGACTATCTCATGCCTTAGGTCAGATCAATGTTAACTGCAGAGAATGCTATTCCTGCTTATTAAGGCTTATACAGCTCACACTTAATAATTCAAGGGCCCATTAAAAACAGCATTGAACCTCTAAAAACAGCTAATCTCCTATGTATAAGGCACTGTTGAAAGTCTAAATCCAAAATGCAACATGACCTTTACTCTCTCAGACCTTTCACAAGTCCTGTACCAGAAACTTGAATCTCATTTAGTTCTCAAATACCTGTTCTTGCATATTCTCAAGGTTTCGGGTTAATACTGTAACATTAAATTAAATAAGAAGGAGGCCATTGGCCTGAGGCTGTCTACCTATTTTGAGTTTCTACTTAATCAAACTGCAGCCTATTTTAGTATGTAAACAAACTGAAAACTAATTTAGGAGTATATTTTGTAATAAACAGCTGAGTTCCATCTAATCACAAGCAGCAGAGCTTCAGCCAAGCACAAGCAGCCAACTGATCAGACCATGCCCAGATAAGGCAATTGTCTAGCTGTGGTCCATTAGATGATTTTTCTGCTTTGCTTCTGTGATTAGCCTATAAAAGCTCACTGTCCACCCCTTCTAGATCTGAGTGCTACCCCATTCAAGTCATGATTCATCCTTTGCTAAAATAATCTCTGTTTAGTTTAATTTCTGTAAAGTTTTTCTTTTATCAGGTGGATGCTGAGCTTTTCTGGAGCCAAACAAACACCCCTTTCTACTTTTCTTGGATTTGAAACAAGACACAACAAAACAATGTAAGGAGGAAAGCCAGGTGTATTACTGATAATGTTGAGTAGAGAACAGAACTTTAGTTAACTTGGCCAAATTCACCCTGGAATTACATAGATTTAGTTGTGCCGCCCCCAGTGTCATTGGAAATATACACAACTCCCCTTCAGGGCAAGAGCCACATTCTTAGCTTACTCTATGGAGCAACAGAGAGTGCATATGTCACTCAAAGCAGCTTGGTGAAAAGAAACATAGGAGACACTGAGTCAACCATAATCATTTATTTCCCTAAATGCATTAGTCATGTGTGTTTCTCCCACACATTTTATTACTCGGGAATTGTGCATAAAGTTACTTCTTTCTAAGAAAACAAGAGAAATCAGGAATAAACACTCCCACTATATAATGTAAATGTGGATGGAGACAATGATTTCTGCATTCAGTTGATTATTCTTTTCACCTACTTTTTAGCCAGCTATTTTGGAAATTAATTGAAAGGAGTAAATATTGTCCTCCCCAAAGCATGCAAGCATTAATTATTCTTATTTTGGCAGTTAGATTCTAAGACATTTCCCAAATAATCATCTGCTTGAAAGTCATGCCTGATCAAGCTTTAAAATCAACTTTTCTAATAAATAAAATTTGATTGTTGTTTTAATTGGTGCTCATGGAATAAAGAGATGAGTGGCTTTTTAAAAGGTTAAAAATCACCGAACAAATGTGTCTTTATCTGGGTGAGGTTGGGAAGGGGATTCTTCTTAATGAGGTCAAAGAGATACAGGTTCCAGTCCCAGCTCTACTATTTTACACAACTGACATTCTCTTTATGTTTTGTTTTTCACTTTCTTAAAATGAACCTAAAAACGTTCATATTGTTATTGCTGTGATTAAATAAGAAAGTATATGTAAATGGCATAACATATTGCCTGACTTATTTCTCAAGTAAAGTTAGCTCTGCATTAATAATTATCAGCATCATTAAAGACAAAAGTTATTTTGTGATCTTATCTACAAATGTTAATATTTTCATACATATTTACAAGGGTACTTCGAAAAGATTGTGGAAAAATGGAATTGGAAGTTAATACAAATCTTTCCATGAACTTTTTGAAGAGCCTTTGTATACATAAAACCTGATAATTATTGAAACAATTACCTCATTTCTGTCTTTTTCTCTTCTTTTTTTTTTTTTTAACCTGCACAAGGTATTACTGCTATTAGAAATTAGATTAGTGAATCTGTTCGCCCATAAGAGGATTTTTCCCTGAATTTTCTCCCTAGGCAACCAAATGATAATAGTTAAAATATGTCTCATAAGATTTTTCTATTAACATCATTGCAAAGAACATGTAATAATTCCTCCACCATTCATCTGAGCAGCCATGTACTCAGGGATAAATGGTGCTGTGAGAAGTTTGTGTCTCCTTGTGTCTCTCTGAGGATGCAGTGATGGCTGTGGTGAGGTGAACAGCGCAAGGGAAAGAGAGCACAATTCAGTCATAAATAGAACATGTAAGCTGCTTGAAAGGGATAACCAGAGGACGAAAACCTTACCACTGCCTAGTTTCCCTGTGGAAACCAGAGACATAAAATTTTCAAAAGTTATTTACTGAACTGCCAATTAAATTGACTAATATTAGGTAACCTTCATTTGGCTACATCCACTGGAGACATGAGGTGGCAGCTAAAGTAGGAGTTTTAGGATAGGATGTAGACAGAATTCTGCCAACTTCCTCCAGATACGGGATTACAAGACAAGATGATCTTTGTCACAGCCGGAGGCTTAGATAGCCTTGACCAAATGTTAGTTCCAGAAAATTGTGAGGCAATGACTTCTGTGATTATTTTGAGCCTGTGGTCAAGTCGAAGGTGTTGTACTTAGTAATGAACAGATATACCTTTAACACTGCTTCAGGCACTCATGCTTCTGCTCAAACAAATACATGTTAGTCAAAAAATAGAGGAGCTATTTTAGAGGATTTTGTTATGACTGCTAGAAACATCCTTTGGAATATGTGCATTACTAAATTAAAAATACAGATGATTCCAATTGTTCCTAAAAGATACATGCTATTTTACACTCTTAGGTAAAATATGAAAGTTACTTGAATAAATACATATTTTTTATTAATAATTTGAGAGATTTCAAAGATGGAAGGATATAAAGATTATATATTTTGTTCCTAATTTTTTCAGGTCATGAAGGAAGCTAGTAGAGCTACCTGCGTCTCATCATATCTGCCAATAGTAGTCTATGGTAAGAATAACAGTGACCTAACAATAGATATTAGTGTTATTTTTCAAAATCATGACATAAAATGCAGAATGCAGTCATTGCATACATGTGTAGAAAAATCTCCATTATGTGCAGATACTCTGTTTTAAGAGATCTGAATCCAATTATAATTGTCTAGGGTTCTTACAGAATTTGATCAAGAAAATGTAAACCTCTGTCAAAAACCCTTGAAAAGTTAGGTGTTCAGAACATCAAGAAATAATTGTATTGTGATGAAAATTCTCATTGAAGGACCCCTTTTTGAGTTTGCCCTCTCACTGAAAGTACACACTATTTTTGCCATTATTTGGCACTGTATTACAGGGTATGTAATGACTTGGTGTTAGTCAAAATTTATAATTCCAAGACTTATCTAATTTTGTTTTAAATTAAATTTTACGTATTCAGATGCAAATGACAAAGCATGTTGATATTGGTGCCCTTTAGCACTAGTTATTATGCTAAGGAAACAAGTCATCAAAAAACTCAATTGCTTTGGGTAAAGGAAAATACACCAAAAGTCTAGTCTGTTAATTCTTTTTTTGAAAATACATTGTAAAAGCATCATTCAAAACTATTAAAAAATCATATAGAAAAGAAAACAGTTCACAGTATGCTAAGCAATCTTAATACATGACATTTATGGAATAATGTATGTTTTAATCAATTGATTTCTATATTTTATTTTCTAGCAGAATGTTTTTGTAGTTTGACAAAGAGATGCCATTATTTACTGATTTATTTCCTAAGGTTCCATGTAAATAAACAGGACATAATTGAGAGAGTTATCTGCAGTCCATAAATTTTCATGTAAAATCCTTAGTATATATTTTAGCCCATTGGTTAAGGATAATGAAATGACAATTTGAATTATTTGTTGGTTCATTTATGTATGTGATATCAGCAAAATATCTACTTTGTGAAAGTTATAAATTCAGTACACATTTATAAAATTGGTCTAATTTTAGGTTAAAGTTGATATTTAAGCATGTCCTAGGAGATTTTTAGTTTAAAATCTAGGGAATGCAGGGGTGACTCTGGGTCCACTTCAAAGTGACTTTGGTCTGGACATTCAGGTCTTTTGGGGCCATGGAAGTCAGATTTGCCACTCTGGTCTTACTACACACCCAGAGGATCCTGGAATACAAGTAATTCTCACAGTATTGCCAGTGAAGGATATAAGACCATGGCTATTTGCTAATCATTCTGGGTGCCAAACTCTTTTACTGTACTTCAAATGCTGCCCCATAGGGTTTGGTCCCTTGAATTAAGTTCTGGTTCAATTAGTGGCACTATGAGTATAGAAAGAAGCTCTATAGTTAGCAGTGGCAACCAAGGGAAATTAGCTCTGTTGGCTGAATTTTTATTAATAAATCAAGGATAAGAGAACCCTGCTTGAGGCCCCAGGATTTAAACACTGATAAAGAGCAAAATATGGTGTACATAATATTCTAGAGTTAATCCACCCAACTCCAACATTTACAGCTATAGGTTCATCAGAGAGTTGATTGACTCTGCCCACAGGCCATTCTCAGGAAGCTCTCCAATCTTCATATCAGTGTTCTAGAGATCAGTAAATTTAGGATTGTCTTCTTTGTTCCTGCCTCAGAATGCTTAACAGCATAGGTTTTCACTTTTCCTCGTATGGATCCTCTTACAAGAAGACCACAAATGTCATGATTTGTAGCAACCAAAGTTTGAAAGCAAATGGAAGGTACCCTCTAGGAAAATCGTAAATATGTATTTGTTAATAGTCATTTTTGAAGTATTTTACCTCACAAAGTGGGAATCTTAAAAAGGAATGTTAGTATGATAACTATGATCATTAACCACACAAATGATAAATTACATTAAAAAAA
>NW_007727809.1:307988-309550 GCF_000696425.1 Galeopterus variegatus | reverse complement strand
AAAAAAACTTTAATTTACTTATGGAATCAGAAAAACAGCCTTAAGGAGAACATAATTTTATAGTTTTAGTAGGAAGAAGAAAACATAAATCCCAGTGGCAGTCTTAATATCCTGTTCAAAATAGCCTAAAAAAATGAAAATAAAAGCAAACAAAAGTGAGCTATATGGTTTTCTACCTAGTAATAGAGTTATATAACAATTTGATATTATAGACATAGATTAACAATGAGCTATTTTGATGAGTCAAATTTCACTTACTGAACATTTATAAAAATTTTCTGCAGCAAAGAGGACTAGCAGCAATATGTTTTTATTATTTATGAGACACTTCATATAAACATATTTCGCCTATTGCTTTAGAACATTACTGTCTTGTTATAAAAAAGAAATAATTTTTGTATAAATATTTGTAAATATCATCATATCAGTTATCATACAGGTTTAATAAAAATTGATCTTTAAAAACAATATGGTGAAAGTAAATAACTTTGATCACTACAGAAATTTTCTACTTACTAAGAAGCTGTAAGAAAATTGATGTCTTGATTAATAATGTGGGATTTGAATGAGAATGTTGTGAAATGCAATGAAACAACAGTATAATTAAGTCCATAACTTGCAATTAAAATATGCAGAAGATTTATTCAGTGAAATAAATTTAAATCCACAAGGCAGTTATGATTAGAATTAATTTTGAAATGAATTAAAGACTTACTTATAAGATGAAAATTAATGTTTTAAAGGCAACTGAAAGACAGAATTCAGTGTTTGCCAGCTAATTTCGAGCATCCTTGGAAAAAAGAGAAAACTTTTGAAAATGCATTTCATAGAAAGTCATGGAGGACAAGGCTGCATTATGTTTTCAAAGAGCAGAAACCTACAAAGTACCTTATGCACTTAAAATTTTAAAATACATTTTAATTTTTAAAATATTTAAAACTATCAAGGACATATTTTTTAAAAAATATAATTTTGTTCCAGGAGCAACAGTACATTGGAGACTGTGACACATACCAGAACCTCCATACAACCTCTTTTCATTTATTTTGTTTTCATGTAAAACCAGGGGAAATGCATTAATAATTTTTTTCAAAATGCATTTTTTACATGTGTTTTCAGAATTGTTCATACAACACCTCTCAAGACAGAAATGCCTATGCCATCATCCAAAGACGTTTATGTCGGGAGCAGTGAAGTGTCATAACAGTGAAACTCAGATATGATCTAGGAACAAGAACATTGACACATGTCATAATTATACTTTTCCATGTTTAAACTCAAAATTGTTTGTTTACTTTTTTCTCATACCTTAGGCAAGTTATTAAAGTTCTCTCTTGGAGCTGACATGAAATTTAGGTATAATATTTACAAGTATGTCTTCTCAGACACTCCATAAAAGGCAGCTGCTGATTTATTGTGATCTGAAATCCATTGCTATTTTGGGGAAAGCTGCCAGTTTATCACTCCTAAAATTTGGAAATGATGCCTGCCTTATATGATGCTGTGAGCAGTATGTAAAGTAACATTGTAAGTGTGCTTGGTTTTAAAAGCTTGATATCCCT
>NW_007727809.1:305382-307356 GCF_000696425.1 Galeopterus variegatus | reverse complement strand
CTGTGAGCAGTATGTAAAGTAACATTGTAAGTGTGCTTGGTTTTAAAAGCTTGATATCCCTCTTCCGTGTCATATTTCACCTCCTTCCCCTCTTTGCCTATTTTGGGTTCATAATCAAGAATTCCTTCCTCTCTAAGACAAAGCTTCCTTTCATTTTCTTTTTAATCACTAAGAAATGAGGTTAAAACTAGGAAATCTGAGTGGCTTAAGCAAGTCCATTATAGAATACATTTCCTTTTATATTCTATGTTCTCTGGAAGTAAACTCTATTAGAAGAGCAAATAAAATACTAAATAAGGCTATTGAGTGCTAGTTTTTCTCTGCCTCTGTCTTTCATCCTTATGGGATGTGTACAATTAAATAGGTTGCATATTTTTTGCGTAATGGGTATCTCTTTTCTAATCTGCTAAAGTGCACTTATTAAATAGGTGATCTTGAGGACTCATTCTACTTTCAAATTCTGTATCATCATTAAACTGATCTACAAATCAGTGTACATGTATTTTCCTTTTCTCTGCTGTTTCCAGCTTTTCACCTAATAATGTTTCCCTCAATTTTGTCAGCCTGAGAAATAAAATTCTGATACTAATAAAAGCACAACTGTGATTTCTAACCTTGCACAAGCCGTGGGCTTTGCTCCATCCCAGAAGTTACATTAACGTATCCTTTAATGAGAGAGCAAGGCTGATAAAATATGGATGCATCAGCAAAAACCCATCCCCAGTTCTGGAAAAACAATTTAAAGTGCGCACTCTGCTAATATTACCTTTGCTTATGTAGAACAGTTGTATATTCATTGTAAATAACACACGCATATTTCTCAACATTGTGCTCTGTATTTTTTTGTAATCTAACTTTAAGTCATGTTCTTCATGACTGTAATAAAATAGGATATACTGTATACATATATAATACTTGAATATATTCCATATGAGACATAATGATCATTGACAGTATGTGTGTAAAATGGCCTGTTATGGGTAAGATTTAAGGTTAGCACATAAGACAATTTTCTTCAATGCGTGTATTTAATAAAGGGAGATAACTTGCTTTATTGACCAATTTTAATAAAGCATAAGTACTACTTGATCGTTATCAGTAATGTCTCAAAAAACTACATATTATAATTATTAATATTCAGATAAATATATACTGTATACTGTCTGACCTAATGCTATTTTATTCTAGGATTAATGAGAAGATATCCAGGCAAGTAAGTGACCAGGAATAAAAATGGGGTATAGTTTAAATCATCAAGTCTAAATCGTTACATTAATAATATCATTAGTTCATCCCAATAATTAAAAATAAAATCTAATTCAGGAACTTTTTTAAGATAAGTGTGAACACTATTAGTTATGAAGCTTATTATTGTTTCTAGACAAAACTGAAATTCTAAAGTTAAATTCCTTTTGAAAAGAGTTATAGAGATTTGATTTTTCTAAAATAGTGCATAAAACTACTCATTAAACATAAATAACTGAGATGCTTATGGTGAAAAGATATATAAAAGAATGTTGAATTTTGAGAATTTAGGAAGTGTACATGATGAAAAGCTAGATAGTCTATCACTGATGTAGCGTCCTGACCATCTGAGAGCTAAATTACCAGACAGTTCTATGGAATCCAGGCAGCTTACGCCATTCCCTTGATAGAGTCCAGGATAGCTGTATAGGTTTTCATTAGAACAGACTGTAGATAACTTTTTGTCATGAGAAGTGTAGGAAAGAACTAAAATTTTTATTATGAAGCAAATATTAAACAAATATTTTCATGTGTATTATCTTAAACTTTGTAATAAATCCATGTGAGTAGATACTATTTCTTTTCTTTTTCTTTTTCTTTTCTTTTCTTTCTTTTTTTTTTGTATGAAGAAATAGAGGCTAACTTGTTTGGATGTGCTTCATCACAGGTAAAATTCAAATTCTAATAAGTTTTCGGAGTCTAAAGTTCATGAAGTCTTTGCTTTCTACC
>NW_007727809.1:294501-304545 GCF_000696425.1 Galeopterus variegatus | reverse complement strand
TTTTTTTTTTGTATGAAGAAATAGAGGCTAACTTGTTTGGATGTGCTTCATCACAGGTAAAATTCAAATTCTAATAAGTTTTCGGAGTCTAAAGTTCATGAAGTCTTTGCTTTCTACCACTTGCTTCATTTGCCAAGAACAGAGTAATCAGTGTCAAATACATCATGAGCCCCATTAAACATTTGCATTGCATTGCTTAACATAGATATATAAGCAAAATAAGTACATTGCAAAAAAATTAAGTTTTGAGACAGTACAGGATAAAATGATGTTCTATGAAGAGTAAAAAGATATGTTAAGTTTTTGTTAAACAGAAAATTAAAATCAAAGAAATAAATATCAAATTTATATCTGCACACTTAGAATATTATCAAAGTGAACCATCAAAGTAAATTTTACAGCTCAGTAACAGAAAAACAAATAACCTGAAGAAAAAAATGGACCTGATCAGACATTTATTCGAAGAAGACATAAAAATGGACAACAGATATATAAGATATATGAAAAGGTGCTCAACATCACTAATCTGGAAATTGCAAATTGAAATCACTATGGGATATCACTTCACCCATGTTAGGATTGCTATTATCAAAAAGACAAGAGGTAATAAGAATTGACAAGGGTGTGGAGAAAAAGGAACCCTAGTACACTGTTGGTGAGAATGTAGATTGGTACAGTCATTATGGAAAGCAGTATGAAGATTCCTAAAGAAATTAAAAGTAGAGCTACCATGTGATCCAGCAATTCCTCTTCTGGCCATACAGTCATTCCTCAGTATCCATAGGGGATTGATTCTAGGACCCCTAAAGATATCAAAATCTATGGTGCTCAAGTCTTTTATAAAAATGGTGTGGTATTTACATGTAACCTACCCATATCATCCTGTATACTTTAAATCACCACTAGATTCCTTATAATACCTAATACAATGTAGTTGTTATACTGTANTATCCATAGGGGATTGATTCTAGGACCCCTAAAGATATCAAAATCTATGGTGCTCAAGTCTTTTATAAAAATGGTGTGGTATTTACATGTAACCTACCCATATCATCCTGTATACTTTAAATCACCACTAGATTCCTTATAATACCTAATACAATGTAGTTGTTATACTGTATTGTTTATTATTTGTGTTATGTTTTATTGTTGTATTGTTTTCCCCCCCCAAATATTTTCAATCCATAGTTGGTTGAATCCATAGATTCGGAACCAATGGACACCAAGGGCTGACCATATACACAAAGGAAATAAAATCACCACCTTGTAAAGATATCTGCACTCCAATAGCCAAGATATAAAAACAACGTAGGTGTCCATCAATCAACAAATGAATAAAGAAAATGTGGTGTGTGTGCGTGTGTGTGTGTGTGTGTGTGTGTATAGTTGAATATTATTCAGCCTTAAAAAGAAAAAGATTCTGCCATTTTCCACAACATGGATGGACATTGTGCTAAGAAAAATAANTATCCATAGGGGATTGATTCTAGGACCCCTAAAGATATCAAAATCTATGGTGCTCAAGTCTCTTCTAAAAATGGTGTGGTATTTACATATAACCTACCCATATTATCCTGCATACTTTAAATCACCACTAGATTCCTTATAATACCTAATACAATGTAGTTGTTATACTGTATTGTTTATTATTTGTGTTATGTTTTATTGTTGTATTGTTCCCCCCCCCAAAAAAATATTTTCAATCCATAGTTGGTTGAATCCATAGATTCGGAACCAATGGACACCAAGGGCTGACCATATACACAAAGGAAATAAAATCACCACCTTGTAAAGATATCTGCACTCCAATAGCCAAGATATAAATCAACGTAGGTGTCCATCAATCAACAAATGAATAAAGAAAATGTGGTGTGTGTGTGTGTGTGTGTGTATAGTTGAATATTATTCAGCCTTAAAAAAGAAAAAGATTCTGCCATTTTCCACAACATGGATGGACATTGTGCTAAGAAAAATAAGCCAGACACAGAAACAAAAATATTGCATAATCTCACTTGTGTGTGGAATTAAAAACAACAAAAAAGACAAATCTGCATATAGATAATAAAACAGTGGTTACCATGGTGGGATGGGAGGTGGGGGGCAGAAAATGGGAGATGTAGATGAAAGAATAGGAAACAGAAGATATATAGGATGAAAAAGTCTAGAGATCTAATGTACAATATGAGGACTATAGTCAATAAAATTTTATTGTATTAGGGATTTTTGTTACATAAGTAGATTATAGCTACTTTCGTTACAAAAAAAGTAATTATGTGAGATGATAGATATGTTAATAAATTTCACTTTAGTAGCCATTTTACTGTCTATATGTATCCCCTAATACAACTGTGTAAACCTCACAAATATATAATAAACTTTATTTGAAAAAAGTAAATGAAAGTGTAAAAGAATAACAGAATATATTTTGGATAATTGAATAATTGGTATTTGTTGAAACTGCTAAAAGATCATAATTTGTTTCTAACAAATTTTTCACTGCATCGAATTTCAATAAGAGAAGAAAAAAGTAACACATATCCAGTTTTTTTACACAAAAACACTCCTAAATCATCCTGCTACGAGTTTTAGTGTGTATTTCACTACATGAGTTCCTAACTAAATGAATAGCATATTTTGTAGATACTAGGGTCTCTTGTTTTAATAACTAGAGAAAAATTAAATGTGTTGGGACAATTAAGGACTAGTTACAACTAATCTATTTGAATAGAAACTCAAAGTAACTAATAGTATGATTATGCATCCTCTATTTTTCTTTGTCTTTCTCACTTCTCCAGACTGGTTTTCAGAGAAGAATGCTCACATTGTTTAACTCTTGAAAATGCAATAAAGCAAATTAAAATAGCTTGGGACACTTTTTTCTTATGTTCTTGGAGTGTAACTTAACAAGACTTTATGTAGTTAAATTGACATTATTAACTAAATATAGTAAAATTCAGTAGCAAATAACTCCAGTGAAGTACTTAAAATCAGTTATATTAAAGTTGAATGGATTAAGTTAGTTGCAACTATGTATGTAAAATGATGGGTATAACATATACTAAATGTTTAATAAATATGTTTAAAGAATGAATGATTGCATGTACAATTATATAAAGGCAGCATAACTAATAATGATAAATATACTAAGAGGAGGAAAACGTGTGTGGGGGGTATAATTTCCTATCATTTTATCAAAATATGAAGAGTTCTCAGGGAGTTTCCAAGGCTAACACATTTCAAAAACACACCTTATTAACACAACTCAAGAAAATCAAACCAATGACTAAATGGTTCAAAGATAAAGGACAAAATTCTGAGCACAGAAATTTAATTAAATGTAAAAAGGTCTCATGTGCTAATGCTAAAAACCCAAATTTTAATTGAGAATTGTATGTAAATATATATTTAATTTTAAATGAAATCACTCCTTAGGTTTATAGCCATCTGATATTAGACAAAAAACAACAAAAATCTACATTGGGGAAAAGATTGCCTCTTCAACAAGTGGTGCTGGGAAAACTGGATATCCATATGCAGAAGAATGAAACTAGATATGCATCTCTCACCATACACTAAAATTAACTCAAAATGGATTAAAGACCTAAGTATACAACCTGAAACTGTAAAATTGCTAACGGAAAATATAGGTGAAACGCTTCAGCAGTTAGGTCAGGGCACAGGCTTTATGAACATGAGCCCAAAAGCATAAGCAGCAAAAGAAAGAATAAACGAATGGGACTATATCAAACTAAAAAGTTTCGGCACAGCAAAAGAAACACTCAAAAGAGTGAAAAGGCAACCTATAAAGTGGGAGAAAATTTTTGCCAACTATGCATCCAACAAGGGCCTAATATCCAGAATATACATAGATCTCAAGAAATTATACAGTAAAAAAATAAATGACCCAATTAAAAAATGGGCAAAGGAGCTAAATAAAAAATGGGCAAAGGAGCTTAATAGACATTTTTCAAAGGAAGACATACAAATGGCCAACAGATACATGAAAAAATGCTCAGCATCACAAGTCATCAGGGAAATGCAAATTAAAACCACATTGAGATACCACCTCATGCCTGTTAGACAAGCTGTGATCAAAAAGATGGTGAAAAACAAATGCTGGCAAGGGTGTGGAGAGAAGGGAACACTACTCCACTGTTGGTGAGAATGTAAATTAGTACAACCACCTTGAAAAACAATTTGGAGGTTTCTCAAACAACTACAGATAGATCTTCAATATGGTCCAGCAATCCATCTTCTGGGTATATATCCAGAGGAATGGAAATCATCATGTCAAAGAGATACCTACAGTCCCATGTTTATTGCAGCTCTGTTCACAATAGCCAAGATATGGAACCAACCTAAATGTCCATTGATGGAAGATTGCATAAGGAAACTGTGGTATATGTACACTATGGAATACTACTCTGCCATAATAAAGAATGAAATACTCCCATTTGCAACAACGTGGATGAACCTGGAGAAACTTATGTTGAGTGAAATGAGCAAAGCACAGAGGGATAAATAACACATGTGCTCACTCATATGTGGGAGCTAAGAGAGAAAGGAAGGCAGGAAAGAAAGACCACAGTACTGCCATGATCCAACAGAGAGAGGGAACATTCCTAGGGCTACAAATTGAAGTTGAGGGGAGAGGGGGATGGAGGTTGGGGGATAACTGGAAGTAGACAAAGGGTACAAAAGCAATTTCTGGTAATGGGTATGTCCCCAATATGAATCTGGCCCCCACATCATGGGCAGGAGGGGGGGCAATCAGCTTTGCATCTCATGAATATTTGAAATAAATAAATTTAAATAAATAAATAAATAATATTTAAAAAATAACAAACATAAACAAGTTATATAAATGACTTTTAAAAACAATATGTATAATAGAAAAGAATAGAAGTTTCTTCTTGAATTTGTATTCTCTGTAGTTATTTATACAATTGAAAAGACAATGATATAACTGATGGCATATTTTTATTTGACAGATGTACATATAATATAAGCATAAAATATAGTTACTCTGGGAATTCTTAATCCCTAGAGTGTCTGCTCATTCTGCAATGAGATATCATACACTCATGAATTTGTAATACAAATTGATATTCCTTTATACAAAAATTGACACTTTCATAAATAATTTAGTTTTTCCAGTCTTATAGATACTGGGCTGTTTGCACAGTATGGAATAGAAATGCATTTCTTGGCACTACCACTTGATGTTAAATTTTCTAATTTGGTTCCCAGAAAAGGATACATTTTTATAATACTCTTGGCTTATTTATGAGATAATTTTGTTGATAAAATATTTTCCCAAGAGTGTATCACTATACTTAAGAACTTACCTCTAAACCAATACAAATTTATATTTTACTAATTTATGACTTATGAGCAATAAATCCCTTTTATCATGTTTGTTTTTTTCCTCTGGGATTTCATAAGATCAGAGATTCTTGATGTACCTACTAGGAAAATCCAATTTCAATAAGCTTTGAAGGGAAGGAAAAGTCTAGTTTCCTTATCATAATGTGTAGATCCTGATATTAGTTATCTATTACTGTAGTGATAATATATCATGCGTGCGCGCTTGTGTGTGTGTGTGTGTGTGTGTGTATAAATAAACCAAAATATTTAGTGGCTTAATGCAATAGCATTAATTTTGTCCAGTAGTGTGTAGGTCAACAATTTAGGTTGGTTTAGCTGAGTAGTTTCTCTGGTATCTACTGAACATACCCACATATAAACAGTTGAATGTAGTAATTGTGGTTGGGGGTTACTGAGCCATATCTCCTATAACGTCCAGTGGGGGAAGAGNATTTGGTTCCCAGAAAAGGATACATTTTTATAATACTCTTGGCTTATTTATGAGGTAATTTTGTTGATAAAATATTTTCCCAAGAGTGTATCACTATACTTAAGAACTTACCTCTAAACCAATACAAATTTATATTTTACTAATTTATGACTTATGAGCAATAAATCCCTTTTGTCATGTTTGTTTTTTTTCCTCTGGGATTTCATAAGATCAGAGATTCTTGATGTACCTACTAGGAAAATCCAATTTCAATAAGCTTTAAACGGAAGGAAAAGTCTAGTTTCCTTATCATAATGTGTAGATCCTGATATTAGTTATCTATTGCTGTAGTGATAATATATCGCGCGCGCGCGCGTGTGTGTGTGTGTGTGTAAATAAACCAAAATATTTAGTGGCTTAATGCAATAGCATTAATTTTGTCTAGGAGTGTGTAGGTCAACAATTTAGGTTGGTTTAGCTGAGTAGTTTCTCTGGTATCTACTGAACATACCCACATATAAACAGTTGGACGTAGTAATTGTGGTTGGGGGTTACTGAGCCATATCTCCTATAACGTCCAGTGGGGGAAGAGTTGCAAAAGCAAAATCCCAATATTTAAGACTGAATTCCAATCACCAGCATTCCATTGGCCTTAAACCACCTTGTAATGGATGGAGACCAAAGTCTTGATGGAAGGGAACTATAAAGTTACATTAACAAAGTGTGGAATCAGGGACTAGCAAACAATTAAGACTACTAATGTAATCAATGCACCAGTCTTCTAAGCTTCCAACTAAGATATGATAAAAGCCTGTGATTACGATGCAGCAAAGTATATGTATATGTATAATCACTAAAACAAAATTGAGAAGATTTGGAATTTTATTCTTTGTGAGGGGTTGGTATGCCTGTTAAGTAAAAGATGACTGACATTTCAATTCTGGGATATGGTAGTTGTATTAGTTTCCTGGAGCATCAATAACAAAGTCCCACAAACTAGGGTACTCGAACAAGAGATTTGTTCTTTCAGTTGTGTTGAGGTTAGAAGTCCATAATCAATGGATCAGCAGGGCCACGCTCCCTCTCAAACCTGTAGGATAAGATCCTTCCTTGCCCCTTCTAGCTCCTGGAGTTTGTTGGCAATCCTTGGCAGTCCTTGGCTTGTAGATGCATCAGTCCAAGTTGTTCTCCTGTTGTCACAGGGATGCTTTTTCAATGTATATCTCACTCTCTTCACACTGTGTTCTCTCTGTATGTCTGTGTCCCAAGTTCCTTCATCTCAGAAGTGCACCAGGTATACTAGAATAAGGGTCCACTTTGTTCTAGTATGACCTCATCTTAATGAATTATATCTGCTACAACCCTATGCCCAGATAAAGTCACATCCTGAAGTACTGGGGATTAGGACTTCAACATATATTTAAGGGGGACACAGTTCAACCCCAAACAGCGGTGTCATTGATGAACGTAAGTTATTGATAGGGAAAAATAAAATCTATTAAGGGAAGGCATGAGAAGAAAATGTGTTTGAATTAGAGAAATCTCTAGTTTTCAGAATAATATTCATAGTTTGAAACACCAAAAGCATTTTAAAACATAAGATTAGTTTAGAAATGATGGTGGGACTAAAGAGAGAACTATTAAACTATGCAAAAAATGTTTTATGGCTGATTGGGTAATAATCTAAAAATCACTAAAAAAGAGTGGATGCACTAATCTAGCAGAAATTTTGGAGAGGAAAGAGAGAGGTAAGAAGAGATATAAAAATAGGTACTATCAAACTATCATAGAATTTGGAAGAAAGTGTTTTACTTAGTAAAGTAAGAACCAAGTACAGTATCTGAATAGAATAAACATTAGAGACTGTTCAGGATGAACCCATAACAGTTAAGTTTAGTATAATCATAATAATTATTAAATTTAAAAATAAATCTAAAATGAAAAATATATATAAATTATTATTACTTTCAAATTAAGGAATATTCCATTTGTAAATTTTAGAATTTATGCAACAGTACTTAATATAATTTGACGAAAGTTAGTTTCAACTAAAAACTTTATAAATAACATTTATCTGTTTGTCTAGTAAAAATTGTGAAGGATCGGGGCTAAAGAAAGCCAAGCTAATTTATTCTGATTATAGAATTCTCGTTTAAAGAACATATGGCAGGTTTCGGAAATTAAATATTTCCCTGAAAGGCCTAGTTTTAGTGAAGTATCCATTTGAAATAGAGTTAAAAATAAACGATAAAAGAAGCACATTTTCATCATTGTTTTAAAGAAACGAAAAAAAATTGAAAGGAGGTAACCCGTTTCTAAATCTTTCCAACACATTCTTCATTACGGTTCTATCACTGGGAAACAGATTACTCAAGGGAAATAAGAGCAATGGAAAATGAAGCCAGGCTATAAAAAATAATTCTGAATCCTGGAAATACTTTAAAAAATAAGCAGCTAATTAAAAAGAAACCAAAATGAGAAACAAATGTCAGTAGCTCAATGTCCACCTTCAGAAGTGATTTTTTACAACCTATTTTTTCCAAAGCATTCCTTGAAGGTAATAATAGCTGTGTGGCTTTTGTTTCATTTCCAAGCAATTCTATTTGGAATTTGGGCACGAAAAAATATGGCATTAAGGAATTAAGAAGAGTGATAATGCCGGTATTATTTTTAAAATAATAAAAAAGAATTTAGTGGTATTTAGTGGGAAAACATGAAATTAACAAGCTGCAGAAATAATGAGTTGCCTAATTTAGTGCAAGTTAATCTCTTGTTTTATAAAATGGAAATACGAAAAACCTGCCTACACTTTTGCTATAAAGAGTATCTGACATGGTGGGTGTAAAGTGCTTGATATTATAAGCTAAACAATTTTTGGATTTTTAACCTTTTAACTAAAAAATATTGTCTTTGCTTGCCATTTTTTAAACAAATACCACAGAGTTATAGAATCTTATCTATAATTAACTTTTGTGTATGGTTAATTATAAAAGTAAATAAAAGGTCACAATGCTTTATTTAGTTAAGTTATACTTTATATTACATATTGTCTCAAAGTTTTACTAAGGACATCTATGATCAATATGCCATTTATAACTTGACTTTGTGGTAGATGCACTTTTATGTTTTTCTTTCTATCTTTTATTTATACTAGCATTTTGATACTCTTGGGTATGCCTTTGAAAGGCAAAGAAGATTTGTATGAGTCAATATATTTGTTTCTTTAGGAACTTAATACAGTGCTGTTTGATTGTAAAATTGTGGATATAAAAAGTGAGACAAGAGGGTCAAAGATTCCACGAAATGAAAACACTGGGGAAAAGGGAGCTGTATTTGCACTTGTAACAATTTCCTTTCAGCTAGAGATTTTTCTGGGGATTCTGCTGTTGGACAAGAGCCCAGGTCACTCCTGGCAGCTGCCCCATGACTGGGGCAGCAGCTGGTTCAGATGCTTATATATTGATTACTCTCCAGATGGAATGAAAAGATGAAGTAATTATGAATTATTACAGAAAATTAGGTTTTAAATTTTGAAAACATGATGAAAACAAACACTAAATCATGGTATTTCTTTACTGAAATGATTAAGAGTTTATTCTTCATTTAATATCAGTAATAAATACATTTTAAAATAAATACCTAAATCCTATTGCCATCCACTTTAAACAGATATTTATACAGTGCTATGAAATAAAATCGAGCCCCCTGTAAATTCTTGTGAAGAGATGACAGATTCCATTCAGATTCCTCCCATTCCTGAAAGTTCTGTGACTTTCTCTGTGTTTGACTGGACACAAAGCTTTACTGCCTCAAAGTTTCATTTTGAGAAGGAAGAAATTGCCTCAGATTCTCTTACTATATAACTACTTGCTGTGAGTCTTGATTATAATACACCTGCACTGTATTTTCTCAACAAAAGCTTAAATGTATTATCACTGAATAGAAGCAGGGAACTTGCAAACACACATTAGCTTTGCAAATTTTGAATAGTTTATTATTTTGAAGGTTTCACTCATACACACTAATTCAATAGGTTGAGGAATAGTTGATATGTAGTAGACTAAGTACAGTACTTTGGGGAGTAAAATTCAATGAAACACTGCATGATATTGCCTTTTTAAAAAATTTTTGGAAACATACATACATGACACAAGATAATAATTACTAAGAACATAAACAAGAGCTGTGTAGTATGTTAGAACTGTTTTCCTATCTGCTAAAAGTGTCTTAGTGACCAGAATATGGTA
>NW_007727809.1:290034-293824 GCF_000696425.1 Galeopterus variegatus | reverse complement strand
GACTAAGTACAGTACTTTGGGGAGTAAAATTCAATGAAACACTGCATGATATTGCCTTTTTAAAAAATTTTTGGAAACATACATACATGACACAAGATAATAATTACTAAGAACATAAACAAGAGCTGTGTAGTATGTTAGAACTGTTTTCCTATCTGCTAAAAGTGTCTTAGTGACCAGAATATGGTATATGATTCAGTAAATATTTCTCAGGGAAAGAAACATTAATGCAGCAAAGTAGAGAGGAGGGAATCATAGGACACTTCTCCAGTTTTATTTGACTGTGAAACATTTTTGTTCAACTATTACCTAACTTCTATGAGATGTCAAGAAATATGTGTCCCAAAATATTTAAAAAACAAATATTCATGTTTTGTTAATACGCAATTTTTAAAAATCAGCCTATTTAAAAAACAAATATTCATGTTTTGTTAATATGCAATTTAAAAAAATCAGCCCATCTAGTAGCTACTATAAAAAAGACTAATTCTAGTGAACATAAAGATAAATAAAACACAAATTCTTTTTTTGAGAAACTCACTGTCTAGTTGATAGAAAAGCCACATAAATGATAGGCTTAGAACTAATGCTAACAATACAAATATTTGAAATTATACATATATGACTGTATGCATAACAATGTTTGATATTATGCATACATATGTATCACAAAAATAATGAGGACATTGCTTCTGATTTTCAAACTACATAACTAATTGCTCACAGTCTTGATTATAACACACAACCACCAATATTTTCTCAATAATTATTTTTAAAATACCACTGAATAGAAGCAGCAATTTTATAAATGCACATACCAGCTTGTTCTGTTCAATTGCTTATGAGTTAATATTATGAGTTATGATTATGAGATAATTTCAGACTAGTACTTTAAAAAAGTCTGTACTCACATAACAATCTAATGACAATTTATAGAAATGGAACTTAACCAGATTCTAGAAAGAGTAGATTTGTGTGTTGAATGACAAATGGTTGGATGTCAGTGAAAATATTCTGCTCCTTGCGTGGACCAGATAGAGTGTGCTGAAATACAGTTAGTATTTACTTTCTAGAATTAAAGGTACGTTAATCTAATTTTTTTTTCTGAAAGTTAAAGACATATTTTAGAAAGTTTATGATCTCATATTTTAGCATCTTTAAAAATAATTTTAAATCTATATGTCTGTTTTCATCAGGAACACTCTTACATTGAAAGACACTTGTCAACAGAAAGTACATAAAAAAAGAAAGAAAATTAAGACTTTTAATCTTAACTTTTCCAGGATCTCAGGTAAGATAAATAAATTATATATTTTACTTTTAATATAAAAAAAATCTGTTCTACTTTAAAAACAATCATACAATGACATTTAACAGGAAATCTCTCCTTTTTTTTTTTTTTACTTATTTTAATGCTTTCATACAAAAACAAGACAATTAAGGCAAATANAAAAGCCACATAAATGATAGGCTTAGAACTAATGCTAACAATACAAATATTTGAAATTATAAATATATGACTGTATGCATAACAATATGTTTGATATTATGCATACATATGTATCACAAAAATGAGGACATTGTTTCTGATTTTCAAACTACATAACTAATTGCTCACAGTCTTAATTATAACACACAACCACCAATATTTTCTCAATAATTATTTTTAAAATACCACTGAATAGAAGCAGCAATTTTATAAATGCACATACCAGCTTGTTCTGTTCAATTGCTTATGAGTTAATATTATGAGTTATGATTATGAGATAATTTCAGACTAGTACTTTAAAAAAGTCTGTACTCATATAACAATCTAATGACTATTTATAGAAATGGAACTTAACCAGATTCTAGAAAGAGTAGATTTGTGTGTTGAAAGACAAATGGTTGGATGTCAGTGAAAATATTCTGCTCCTTGCGTGGACCAGATAGAGTGTGCTGAAATGCAGTTAGTATTTACTTTCTAGAATTAAAGGTACGTTAATCTAATTTTTTTTTCTGAAAGTTAAAGACATATTTTAGAAAGTTTATGATCTCATATTTTAGCATCTTTAAAAATAACTTTAAATCTATATGTCTGTTTTCATCAGGAACACTCTTACATTGAAAGACACTTGTCAACAGAAAGGACATAAAAAAAGAAAGAAAATTAAGACTTTTAATCTTAACTTTTCCGGGATCTCAGGTAAGATAAATAAATTATATATTTTACTTTTAATATAAAAAAAATCTGTTCCACTTTAAAAACAATCATACAATGACATTTAACAGGAAATCTCTCCTTTTTTTTTTTTTTTACTTATTTTAATGCTTTCATACAAAAACAAGACAATTAAGGCAAATATTGGTGTGATTAAAATATGTCCTGTAAAATTCCAAGTAGGAAACACAAAACACAGAATTCGTTAATAGTAACTTATGACACTGATATTTTATTAAAGACATCAGCTAAAATTCTAGTCAATATCTAATTTTCTTTTAAAGAACTGTATTTGGCATAGTTTTACTAGTATATAGTAGGCTTATTTAGCAGATGGTATTTTGGCTCCATTCATAATTTTTGTTCTAAACTTCGAGAGTCCACAAACATTTGACTTTCACAGGCACAAGGAATTTGTTTCATTTTGCCCACTTTACAACTCTGAACTGACCCTGCAGATAACAGAATGTCATTAAGTGAACACTTAGACAATTTTGGTAAATTTTGAAAGAATCCATCTAAATGATATCCCTGTATTGTCAATTTTTAAAAACTATTTTAAAATATGCATTTAATATTTTTAATTCAAGCAGAAAACAGTGCTTGCTTTTCTCACATATATGATTATATTACATACGTTTTAAATGATTACCCCTAAGTTTTTACAGACACTATAAAAAATGTTATGCATTTCAAAGAGCTGTGTTAAATATTAAGAAAAACTTAGCCTGCTTTGGTTCAAAATTTGATATTTCTAAATCATTACTGCATGAAGAATATTAAAAAACAAAATTATGACAAATCTGGTTTTCTAAATCTTAACTGGCTTTCATTGTGATTCTAGAATTGGGCAGTGGTCTGGACCAAAAATGGTTTAGAATGCTCTACCCCACCACATGTGCAGATAGTATTTATAGCCGGGGGGAGGGAGGGGCAGAAAAAGAGGCATACAGAAACAATCTGATTGGTTACAACCGGGTATTTGCTTTGTTTGGGCATGGCGTGATGAACCATTTGCCTTATATGGTGACATAGTCTGATCAACTGAAGCTTGACGGCTGTGATTGACTAAGACCGGGCTACATGTTACAAAAGTATACTTCCATCTTAGGTTACAGTCTATTTACACATCAAGATGGGTTACATTTCACTATGTACAGAGAAACCTTTAGGCCAGACTTAAAATATATATGGAGGCAGCTTTAGGTCAAACTTATTTCACTTTAACAAGGATAATAAGTAGACTGAGCTAAGTTCTCATCTGACCCCATTTTCCCTGTCCACCTTTTACCTCTTACTTGTAGAATATGAAACCATAGGGGAAAAAAATGAACTCTTTTTGCTGGGTTTTTTTTTTTTTTTTTTTCCTGTCTTTGGGCCCTTCCATGTCATTCTCTAGGCCTTCAGTATTCTGTTTCTTCTTCCTCATTTCTTATCCTTCACAGCTCAACTCACATATTACTTTTTACGAAAGTCTTCACTAATCCATCCAAGTCTATTTTAAATGTCCTGCTTAAGTGTACTTTCTGCCTAGTACTTCTCACACCTCCTTCTGTGTTATATTCCTTATTTCTCCATCTAGAAAATAAG